>NC_079209.1:8080983-8380983 GCF_026745355.1 Beta vulgaris subsp. vulgaris
TGAGACTGAATTCTCTATAGTGGATATGTATATTATGTCTTTACAGCAACAAAACAAACATAAAACAAATTATTGTGTGATTGAGCTGTCGTTTTATGTCAAATTATACCAAGTTCTATGATCCAATAGTGCAATAGACATTATAGCATAACATCAATGTACCCTTTTTTGGCAAATACTATTAGAGAACCTCCACATTTATGATTTATAAACTCTAAAACCAAGCTAAAAATTCTAGCCAAATCAAACTTATGCAACACATTTTAAGTTTTTCACCTCTAATTTACCATTGTTTTTTGCACCTAAAACGTAAAAACTTGTCCACTTTCAAGTTTTTCCTCTGCAATTATTATGTTCAACTTGGTAATGGCAATAATGAAAACAAAAAATCCAAAAAAATTATGCTAAAAGGATAAGTATCAACCAGTTCAACAGCACGAAAAAAGAAAATCTATCACAAGAAAAATAAATTTGAAAGTAGCAAAATGTTTCAAAAAATGGAAATAGAAGAGCATCAGTAAAATCAAAATTGTCCACAAGGAAAAGTTTCAATTTCTCCATTCGTGTCAAATTTCTGCAAAAATAAACCATCATATGCCCTGTATATATTACGATATCAACTTCAAATATTCAAAAATAACAGAAAAAAAAATTTAAAAAATGTAGGCGAGTCAACAATCGAATCGTCAATTTTTAGAACAATATGACGACTGAAACGATAGCTCGTCTTCAATTTTGCCTTTGTTAAATTGATGGAAGAAAATCATAAATTCAACTTCCCTCTAAAAATATGAACAAAGGCTCAAATTCATGAGTTAATAATACTACTTTTTAATCGATAGATTTCGTAGAAAATTTGGATAAAATTAGATGATGAAGATTAAATGATAAATAGAAGCTAGAATTTTCGAAAGACTATGAGCAATAAAAGAATAGTAGAATACTGCAAAGTATATTGATGTTGATTGCTGAGTTAAATCCCAGAATTTATAGGAGGGCTGGTTGTTGGCGGCGAGCACTCGTTTTGCTAACCCTAGATCTTAGTGCGTCATTTACTACTATGCCCTCATCGTTTTCATTGAGATAGTTTTTAGAGTTACGATAACACATTGGAATTTTTTCCTTACATGATGCAAAAGTGGGTTTTAATTCCCAAAATATGCCCAAAAAAAAAAAAATTCCCTGCGTACCGTCCACGTAGGACAGCACGCGAGAATTTTTTTTTTTTCAACTTAAGCAAAACCGCTACTTGAAGTAGAGGTTTACAAAAAAAAAAAAATTTTTTTTTTTTTGTGTGTTGTATAAACCACTACTCAGAGTAGCGGTTCATTACTCAAGTAGCAGAGTTTGATTTGTGCTTGCAATATTTTGCCCAAGTAAACCGCTACTTTGAGTAATGGTTTTCTTGGGCAAAAAAAAAAAAATCAGTTTTTGCGTGCCGTCCTACGTGGACGGTACGCAGGGAATTTTTTTTTTTTTTGGGCGTATTTTGGGAATTAAAACCCACTTTTGCATTGTTCAAGGAAAAAATTCTAACGCATTGACATGTCTAAATTCTAATAAGTTTTTTCAACTTTTTTTAGGAGTGTGAATTAGTTTGTAGGCTCGGGTTATGCCGCCGATACTTATAGCTTTTGTTATGGCTAAATTTTCAAGTTAATATTAACGCAGTGAAATAAAGACGTTGACATGATCAGATACGACACCGACTTTAGTACTGAGTCAAAGACCTAACAACTGTCCGATGAATATGGGAGTGTGGCTGCTATATTGTTGCTAAGTTACCGTTCAAGATTGAAGTCAAAACTGAATGGCATAAGTGTAGGAGGTCAGATGAGATTATGCGAAGCTACCTCTAAGATCCTTGAGCGCAAGTTGCAGCCAGATAAGTGTTATTTAAAGGCTTTAGAGCTACGAGGAAAGGGATTACAAGCTTCACACACTAAACATACCTGCAACATTCATTATTCTGTGATTATTCATACATACTTTACATTTGTAACAACTTTTCTACTTTACTTTACTAAGCAATTCTTGTACTTTAAACAATCATCTTAGAGTGTACCGACTGTCGTTCATTCTAGACGTCAGTTGCATAAAGTGGATTGGTGGACTCATATCCAGCCACGATTTTTACCCACCACTAGTAGAATAAATGCTACTTGCTGCGGTTAAAAAGTGCCCTATTGCTGCGGTTTTGGGCGCGCAGCAATTAAGGGCGCAGCAATAGGTAATAATAATATTGCTGCGGTTTTTAGGCCAAACCGCAGCAATATTTGCAGATATTATCTATTTAACATAGAGTATTGCTGCGGTTTTGAGCCGAAACCGCAACAATATATCATACTATTGCTGCGGTTTTGGCCCAAAAACCGCAGCAATAGGTCCTGGTAACCAAAAAAAAATTTTTTTTTTTTTTTTTTGCATATTGCAATTAAATTTGAAAAATTAAAACCATGCAACTAACCCATCCACTATCCACCAAATTTGTAACAAACTGAAAATAAAATAACATATGAATCTCTAATATATAAAGATAAAAAAAAAAACTTGTTACATATATAATACAAAGGATTAAAAAATAAAATAAAAATAATAAACAACCATTACAATTTGATGACTAATTACAAAAATATAATAAAAACAAAAAATATATTAACAGAACTGATTCCTAAACAAAAAGAAAATCTAAAAACAGATTAAAAAAAGAAACGAAAAAAAAAGTAAAAAGAAAAATGGATCTGATACATTTCGAGTTGATGGTACGGTGAACAACGGACAAAAAAACCAGCTTCTCGAACGAATGAACAAAAAGGGTGGAGATGGCGCCGGTACAGTCAACGACGAGTAGAGTTGAGATGGAGCGCGAAGGTGAGCAAACACCCGGTAGATCGGAGGAAAACAAATGTTAAAACTCCCACTGTCAAAAGAAACCAGTCGATGAAGAAGATAAACTCCGGTTGGCTTCATCAAGCAAGGCAAGCGAATACGTGTTAATGCAAGCGAGGCGGGTGCCGGACGACCGACAACGTTGTTGTTGTTGATGACGTCGAGGGGTGGAGCGAACGATGAGTGGAGCAGCGAATAATGAGTCGAGCGACGAACGGCCGACGAAGTAGCATCACAGCCGACGAACGACGAGTCAAGCGTAAGGAAGAGGAGAGATCGACGAATGGAAGGATGGCAGAGGAAAGGAGAGTGAGGAAGAGGGAAGGACTAGTCGAGAGTGATGAAGAGGAAGGACGAATGAATTGAGCGTGAAAGAAGAAAATGAAAACGGCGGGTGTGTAGGAAGACTCAAGGAAAACCCTAATGGGTCGCGGGCCTTGTTTTATAAGAAAATAAGAGTATATTGCTGCGGGTATTTAATGTAAAACCGCAGCAATATTCTTATAAAATTAATGTGGATATTAAAATATTATTTTAATATATTGCTGCGGTTTTTTTAAAAAAAACCGCAGCAATATATCTGGTCAAAAATTAAAAATTTTTTCAAAATTTTTTCGCTGAAAGCATATTGCTGCGGTTTTTGGCCGAAACCGCAGCAATATCTTTATTTTATATTTTACTTTTTTTTTACGTAATATATTGCTGCGTATAGGTAAAACCGCAGCAAATAGCATTTATTCTACTAGTGCACCTTCACTGGGGGTTTTCGCGTCAACAGTTTTTTGTGTCATTACCCTCTTATTCCCTTTTGCATTACATCACATAAATTTGGTTATTGTCGTCCCCATATCAATTCGTTTCGCTTAGGCGAAAATCATCATAAATAATTTTCATTATTAATATTTATTGTAAAATGATATCATCAAATATCATTTGATTTAGTGGTTAAGACTTTAACATATAAACTTAAAGTCATGGGATCAAATCTCATACAATGTATTAGAATAAGATTATGGTAAAATGACAAATAAGAACATGTGTATAATTTATGATTGTACCTTTTGTTGTTTATTAATGTAAAGAAAATTTTGATAAAACTACTTTTTATAAATTATTTTTTTTTCAAAAAAAACACCTTTTAATAGTTTCTTTCAAAAAAACTACCTTATATAACAAATTTATTTCAATATACTACCATTTTAAAGTAAATGGGGTTTTAATCACTAATAATTGAGTCATCGTAAATTTCTTTTCTTTCTTCCCCTCTCGTTTCTCTCCCTCTTTTCTCGCTACCTCACCTGCAGTTAGAGATGACAATGGGTCGGGTCCAGCCAGACCCAGACCCGTTTATTTTTTTAAGATCCAGACCCGACCCAGACCCGTTGGGTCCTGAATTTTTAGACCCAGACCCGTTGGGTCTAGCGGGTCCATGGGTCCTAAATGGGTCCTTCTTAATTTTTTATTTCAATGACTATAACAGTAGGCAGTGAGCCAGTGACTTTGCGTGACATTTTTTATCAAACTACAATGACATTTTAGAACAGTAGCTAGTTATTCACAATAGCACTATAATTTCACAATAACACTATAAGTCTATAACAGTAGCTAATTATTCTATCAAATTACAATGACATTCTATCAAATTCAACTCTCCCTTAGAAAAGAAGGAGAACCAACCAGTTTTACGGAGGTTGTGCTAGGAGTATCGAGTTACTGTTACGCTGTTAGAGAGCCATGGAGTTAGAGTCTTACAGAGTTAGAGAAAGAAACAAACGTTAGGGATGGGCAGGGCAGATGGCGAGTATTAGCGTTTTGATTTTTTAGAATTTTTTATTTTTTTAATATATTAATATATATGGGTCTGTGGGTCGGGTCTGGACCGGGTCTGGGTCTGACATTTCTGGACCCAGACCCGACCATGTACTCAAGGACCCAGACCCATTGGGTCTAAAAAAAATGGACCCAGACCCTTATAAATGGGTTGGGTCTAAGCGGGTCTGGGTCGGGTCCAGGACCCATTGCCATCTCTACCTGCAGCAACACCTACAACAATTGTCATTTATTAATTAGTATTAAATATAAACGTAAAATGATAGTACATTGAAAGGATTTTTTTATATAATGTATTTTTTTTAGAAGAACAATTATTTTTTAAAAAGTAGATTTTTGAAAAAAGTTGATTATAAAAGATAGTTTTTGAAATTCTACCTTAATGTAATTTTCAACAACTTTAGGACATAAAAGTAATTGGCCCACTCATTCTCAAACCTCTAATGTCAAATAACTCCTCCCCCCAACTTATTCAAATATAGATTTTTGTGACCAATTACCAATTGAAATCTCTCTTTACCAAATACTCAAATTAGACGATTGACTATTTGTACCTTTTGTTGTTTATTAATGTAAAGAAAATTTTGATAAAACTACTTTTTATAAAAAAAAAATTCAAAAAATACCTTTTAATAGTTTCTTTCAAAAAAAACTACCTTATGTAACAAATTTATTTCAATATACTACCATTTTAAAGTAAATGGGGTTTTAATCATTAATAATTGAGTTATCGTAGATAGGGTTTTAATCACTAATAATCACTAAATGGGGTTTTAATATACTACCATTTTAAAGTAAATGGGGTTTTGAAATTCTACCTTAATGTAATTTTGACTAATTTTAATTTGCATCCTTAGTGTAAACATATGGAGCTCTAATTTGCATCCTTATAGAACATGATGGCGTGAACCACATGTATGGAGTAGAAGAATTAAGTTTGACTAAGTCACTAAAAAGATTCAACATTGGAAGCTAATTTCCTCTCTAAAGTTGATAGACATGCGTTCATCCATATAATTTGGAGGCCCTCCCTACTTTATCTTGCTCGTCAAAGGGCACCAAAATAACAATCCGACTTGCGTGGACCCGGTTCACACTATAAATAGTGTGGACCAGGTCCAGGCACGTGACCCGTTATATCACTTTAACATACACTATATCATTATAACATACACTATATCACTTTAACACACCTTATATCACTTTAACATACACTATATCACTTTAACATACACTATATCATTTTAACACACACTATATCACTTTATCACACAATATATCACTTTAACATATACTATATCATTGTAACATACACTATATCATTTTAACACACACTATATCACTTTAACATACACTATATCACTTTAACATACACTATATCATTATAACATTCACTATATCATTATAACATTCACTATATCACTTTAACATACACTATATCACTGTAACATACACTATATCATTTTAATATACACTATATCATTTTAACATACACTATATCACTGTAACATACACTATATCATTTTAACATACACTATATCATTTTAATATACACTATCATAAACTCACGTGATATGGATTGGGTGCACACTAATTAGTGTGCACCGGGTTCATATTAGTTTTTTTACCAAAATAAAGAGAAAAATAGTACTTCTCTCATAAGATGGAAAATAATCAGCTCACCTAAATCGCAAGAAGGCCTTGGCTTCCATGAAACTCTACTGCTAAACAAAGGTTTATTAGCTAAGCTAGGTTGGAATCTCTTATCTCTGTCACCTCAGTTATTGGGCTACTCTTATTAAAGAATGATACTTATCAGAGTTTTTGATCACATACCAAAATCTAGTGACTCACCTATTTGATGTAGAATTTTGGCTCAAACAACCTCCTAGATGTTTCAAAATTGATCATTCTTCTGTAGATCTAAATCTTAAAGTTTTTCATTTTATTACCCGTGAGCACACTTGAAATATCACAAAATTAGCACAAGTGTTACCTCCGCATTTTGTGTCCAAAGTCAAAGGTATTCCGTCACCAAGATAGCGAATTCTCAGCAAAAGCAGGCAAGCAACTACTTGGTTGGCCCATAATTTGCCTAAGACCCCTCCATGGCCTTTCAGATGGATTTGGAAGGTCAATCCCCCCCCCCCCTCAAACTTCAAATCTTCTTGTGGCAGATATGTCACAAAAGCTTGCGAGCTACTCTTTCTTTTAGAAAATTAATCCTATTGAATATGTGTGCTCTCTATAATAGCCATCCAATGATTATGTTTTATCTTTTCTCAACTGTACACACCTAATGAACCTGTGGAATCTTGGTGAAACGTCTAACGAGTGTGGTCTAACAAGTCATTCCTCGACAATCCTTGGTGTTTTAACCACTTTAAAGAACAAGGTTCCACTTCCTAAATTTGTCTCCCTCCTTTGGAGCATTTGGAAAGAAAGGAAGTTGATCATTTTCAATAATGAAAGATGGTGCCCCCATCGAGTGCTTCATCGAGCATCACGATTATTGCACAATGAATGGCATCTCTGACTAGCTGCTGCTGATTGTCACACTATGGGATCTCCCCTTTGGAGAGTACCACCCTCTTCCCCTCCCCATGCCCCCCTGCTACACTTGTATCATGGAACCTCCACCACCTCTCTTCTATAAATTAAATTTTGATGGTTCGGTTCGAGGATCCGCTGCAGCTGTTGGGTTCATAATTCATGACCAAGCATGTAATATAGTTCAAGCGACAGTTCTCAACATTGGAGTTTCTTCAGTCATCATAGCAGATCCAAGCCACAACATTCCACAATGGTCTACAACTTGCGGCATAATTGGGTATCTCCAACACTATCATTGAAGGAAAAATCTTCTTGTCGTCAAAGCAATTAATAATCTTTGGGAAACTCTGTGAAAGAATGCAGATATCATAGCCGATTGTATAACTATTCTTCGACAGTACAACTCTTGGCAAGTCCGTCATGTCTTTTGTGAAGCTAACAGGGCAACCGATTCGATAATTGATGTAGGACATTTGATTATTTTTTCGTTTGATATTACTCCATGTAACAATTCTTCCTTATAAGATATTCTTGTATCTGACGCATTAGGAATCTCCCTTGCGAGAAGAGGATCCTAATGTTTTTTTTTGTACTTCTTTTAAAAAAAAGGTTGGGATACTAAGTTTTTGGCAACAAATGAGAAGGGATTCTCATTGAAGAAAGAAAATTATTTTTAATTTTTTTTGAAAAAAAACTCAAAAGTTCAAGTTAAATAAAATGTTGTGGGTATTACACATAGTGTTTCTAGTTAGATTTAATTCACGAGCGTCTATTACTTTAATCGATGATTTTTTTTTTTTGTTACTTTGGAGAAACCAACTAGTAGTTGGGAATTCTCGGAGAAGAGGAGTGTACTGAAAATACTAAAAAAAATATCGTTAATATTTGCACTTCACTATATCAAGGGTGCATTATCGTCACCATAAAAAGAATAAATTTCAGGATCGATCAAGTCCAGTTAGATTAGATAAGATGTAATTCCGTGTAAACATAAAGTTAGATCAAAATAAATAAAATATAATAAATTTAATTTATAAGAAAACCTAAAGAAACTATCAACATTTAGGTAACTACTCCATCCGTTCCATAATATAGTGCTTGTTTGCTTTTTGCATAGTCTTCAAGGTATACCTTTGAGGCTTTGATATTCAATATCTTAAATTTTGTCATAATTAAAAATATAAAAAGTTGATATTATAAAAGTAGTGAATCTAACAAGATCTTATATAAATATGTTTTTTTTGTATATATTAATAAGAATATTTAGTCAAAGATTTTAAAATTTGACTTCAAAAGAAAAAAATAAGCACTATATTATAAGATGAGGGGGTAAAATTTAGCCAATAATCAAACTAGATGGGCATAGAGATTGAGCTCCATGGCTAATTGAATCCAGTATTTACCCTTCTAGGGTTTCACTTTCTCTTTCTTTTTGCCAAAAACTCTTCCCTAAACCCCATCTTACACCCTCCCCACTATCTAGAACATTCATCGAAGGGTGTTTTCATTTCCACTACTAGACGCTCCATCAAACCCACCTCACCATTTTTCTGGGGAGTTTCAAAGGCCAATCCTGCTATCAGATAGCACCAATTTCAGCACCAAAGGTCTGAACTTTCCTTAATTGTAAGTGGGTTCTTTTCGTTTTCCTATCTTTTATCGAAATTCAGGAAATTTAGAACATTCAACAGTTGAATTAGTTGTAAAAGATTTTATCTTTTTATCTTGATATTATCATTTTTCTAGTTTCTATCTTTTCTGGGAAAATTTCTCTTCTTTGTGTGGAGGTTGAACTTGTATGGGGAAGTCTGGTGGGAGGAAAAAGAAGGGGGCAGGAAACCAAGCTTCAGCTGGTGATGCTCATAATAATACTAATCATGTTAACAATGGTAGCATAGATTTGGATTCAGCAGTGTTTCTGAAGAGAGCACATGAGTTAAAAGAGGAAGGGAATAAGAGATTTCAGGCCAAGGATTATGTGGGTGCCCTTGACCAATATGATAATGCAATTAAGCTCATCCCCAAAACCCACCCTGATAGGGCTGTTTTTCATAGCAATAGGGCAGCTTGTATGATGCAAATGAGACCTATTGACTATGACAGTGTCATTTCTGAGTGCACTATGGCCCTCCAGGTTCAACCTCGCTTTGTTCGGGCCCTTCTCCGGAGGGCTCGAGCTTTTGAAGCTATAGCGAAGTATGACATGGCTATGGCTGATGTACAAGTCCTTTTGGGTTCTGATCCTAATCATGGGGATGCTTTAGATATTGCTCGCAGACTTCGAACAGCTCTTGGACCTCGTCAGGAGGCCCAACAGGATCTCCAGAGCCGTCCATCACCCGCTGCTCTTGGGGCTTCTGCTGTTAGAGGTGCACCTATTGCGGGACTTGGCCCGTGTTTGCCTGCTAGGCCTCCTCCAGCTAAGAAAGGTGCAGGTGCTGGAACGAATGGTCCATCTGGTAACAGGAATGAAAAGCCGCAACTAGTTTTAGCAACAGAGAATGGTCCTGATGTGAAAACACAAATGCCGAAAGTTGTTTTGAAACCTGCAAGTGGTTCTTCGAAGCCCTATGAGAATACATTGAAGAATTTTGTGAAGGACCAAGCACCCGCATCATCCACTTTGTTTTCTGCTCCTAGGCCTTCTCGAGAGGCTATCATTCAATGGAGGCAATTGAAGCTTGTATATGATCATGATATAAGACTAGCCCAAATGCCTGTGAATTGCAGCTTCAGAGTTTTAAGGGAGACAGTGGGAAAACGGTTTCCATCATCAAAGTCTGTTTTGATTAAGTACAAAGATAATGATGGTGATTTGGTGACAATAACTTGTACCAGTGAGCTGAAATTGGCAGAAGATTTTGTAGACAACCTTGCACCAAAAGACCCAGAAAGTGATAAGATCGATCCCATTGGAATGTTAAGGTTGCATATTGTGGAGGTGAACCCTGAACAAGAACCAGCAATACCAGAAGAAGAGGAGAAGCCTGTTGACAGCGAGGAGATTAAGGGAGATGAGTGGCTCTCATTCTCCTGTTGAAGATGTTGGAGTGGACACTGTTGAAACCGAGGCAGAAAAGACAGATGATAAGACATCAATAGAAATCCATAAAGGGAAACCAGAAGTATCAGAAGAAGCAGAGTGCAAGGAGGTTGAGATGGATGATTGGTTGTTTGAGTTTGCTCAGCTCTTCCGTAACAATGTTGGCATTGACCCTGATGCTCATGTTGACCTGCATGAAATTGGAATGGAGCTGTGTTCCGAGGCTCTTGAGGAGACGGTGACAAGTGAAGATGCACAACTTCTCTTTGACAAAGCTGCGCTTAAGTTTCAGGAGGTTGCTGCATTGGCATTTTTCAACTGGGGGAATGTTCATATGTGTGCAGCAAGGAAAAAGATCCCTGTAGATGAGAATGCATCTCCAGAGGATAAGGCTGCACAGCTGCAGAAAGCATATCACTGGGTTAAGGAAAAGTATTCCTTGGCTAGGGAGAAGTATGAGCAAGCACTTTCGATCAAGCCAGACTTCTATGAAGGTTTACTTGCGATGGGGCAGCAGCAGTTTGAGATGGCAAAGCTTCATTGGTCTTACGCCCTGGCGAAGAAAGAGGATCTTTTGAGCTGGGATTCATCCGAGACATATGAACTTTTTGACAGTGCAGAGGAGAAGATGAAGGCTGCTACTGAAATGTGGGAAAAGTTGGAGGAGCAGAGAGCTAATGAACTGAAAGACCCAAATACTAGTAAGGTGGAGGAGCTGCTAAAGCGAAGAAAGAAAGCAGGAAATGAAGGTGAATCCTCGGGTAAGATCCCTGGCGAGCCTACTCCTGAGGAGTTGGCTGAGCAGGCAGCTGTTATGAGATCACAAATTCATCTCTTCTGGGGTAATATGCTATTTGAGCGCTCTCAAATTGAGTTTAGACTGGGAGTTGCTGATTGGAAAAAGAATCTCGATGCTGCTGTTGAACGCTTTAAGTTAGCAGGAGCTTCGGAAGTTGATATTTCTACGGTTACAAGCAATCACTGTTCCAATGGCGATTCTGCAGGAGGAGAGGAGAAGAAGGCTGGTAATGGAACTCAAATTGCATCTGATGGAGCAGGTGTCCAAGCTGAAGCAACATGATCAAAATTGATATACGCAGGAGCTTGCCAGTTTTCACGCGCATCAGAATAAGTTACTAGCGTGGGATCAGAAACTAAGTGCCCTACTGACTATCAAGCAAGGTAAAGAAAGGGTAGATCCCACCCCTTCCAAATGCGCCAGGCTGGAATATTGGTGGTCGGGTACTCAAGCAAGATTATATGGTGGTTGATGATTTTAGGATAACCTGTGCACGCAAATGCTTATGTTACACAAATGTAGCAGTTTTGTCTTCTGATATTCTAAAACCTTTGATTGATAGAATTTTTTTTTTTCATCTGCTTGTCTTGCTCAAACTTACTATTGGATTTTTGACTGCCAAACTTTTCACGTTTGTAATGTCTAGTTTTATATGTGATAGGTCTTTTTCATTTGTTTGGCTTGCTTAAACTTAATGTTAAACTTTGAGTGCCAAAATTTTCATATTTGCAATGTCTAATTATTTGATAGATTTTTAGTCATCTGTTTGGCTTGCTTAAACTTAATACTACACTTTTTGGTGCCAAACTTTTATATTTGTAATATTTGGATTTATATTTCGTAATGTTTCTCAGGTCATTGATGAAACATTATTTCACTTACTAACTTGTTCTGAACACATGGTCCCATTGTTGTTCATTGCTACACTTTTTCTTTTACTAGACAGTCTCTTATGGTCCTTGCAACCTTGCATCTTATATCTCATTGTTGCATGTTCTGAAATCTCTTAAAAGTCACGAGTCTTTTGACCATTTAGGATTACAACATGTGAGGAATCTGGAAGCTAATATCTTTATTGATGAGGATTATTGAATGATTCCTTCCAATACCAACAAATTGAATGTTGCGTTTTGTTTGGAAAACTGTATTTTGTTGATAGTTGGTGCCAAGCTCGTAATTACATCAATAAACATGTTCACCTGACTGGTTGAGGTATTCCTTAATGCAGTTTCAGGTTGAATAGTTAGCCAACTTTACATCTTTGTATCTTGGATGCTTATGTGTTGATTTATCAAGTTCTCCTACAGGCTGAGATATTTTTGCAATGCAGGTTCATAATTAGCCAAGTCTACAATTTTCTATTTTGTTGCCTAAACTGTTTTTCTGACATTTGTGGTACTGTCCATCAATGGCCAGTATATAGTCTAAACATGATGTCTTCAAGAATTGGAGTGGCATACACTTGCTTGTTCTCATTCAGATTCAGAATGTTGACAGCTGCTGCCTGCTGTCTTCGCTTATGTGCTTTCTTGTATAGTGGTCATCATGGTGTGTATACATCGAGGTTGCTAAAGTCACTCTATAGACCTTGAAGTTCTGCTTCAAGTTTGTATAAAGCTTGAAGACCCGTTTGAGCTGCACTCTGGCCAGAACTGAACCTCTAAAGGATACTTTCAGCATCTTTCATCAACTCATGGTCTTCGTTAGCTTTACTTTGACAAAGCTGTGGAAGTCTGGGAAGCCGCCAAGATGCGAAGTCACTCAAAGCTTGTGCTGGAGTTGCATATCCAGAGGGCATTAAAGCTCATATAACTCGTTTTACTTTAGGTGAGGTAAATTTCATTTATGCGGTTTTACAACTTGAATTGCAATTAACTTTCTACTCTATCTGGGGTTGGTGCTTAGCTGTGCTAAAGTTTGATAATTTAGTCATTAGTGTTGAAAATTATTGTGTTAAAAATTATTGTGTTGATATTCCCTCTGACCCAGAGCTCATCTAACATTGATGAGGTCTCATGGAGATCAGAGGCGTGCCTCATTTATAATTGAGATACATTGAAAGGCATGTCGAGTGATAATTTTTGGTAAATAAAGAGTTTTACAATTCAAGAAAAAGAACTGAATATTGTTCAAGGCATAATGCTCATCTTCTATATATTGTTTGTCATGCAATGCATATTAGATAATGGATCTAAAAGTTAATTCTCTCATGCTCTACAAAAATTAGAAAGAAGTGGGAAAATAGAGGAAAAAAGCAAAAACAGAATTTACAAAATAACACTGATATGCCTCTTAAATTATCTCAGTTACAAATTAGGAATTTCTTTGGAGAGTGAGGGCGGAAAAACAGAGAGAAAAAAGTATTTGTCTGAGAATCTCAACTTTAGAGGAAAAATTAGAGTGAGAAAAGCTACTGTAAGTATGCCTTAGCTGATTCTATTTTATTGTTGTGTTACTTGTACTTCTATTATTCCCTCTTATTTGGTTAGTATTCCTCATTGGTTCAGTTAGCATCACAATTAGTCAGGGGATAAAGTAATTCCTAGAATAATTGTACTTTTATGCTAATTATTAGTTTAAGATGATTTTGGAATTTGTTTCCTTCATTCCAATATGTTTTCTTGACAGTAGAAAGACAAACAGAGGGTTTGGAGCTTTACATAATTGGGCAGAAAAACCACTTCTGCTTTCCCATCCATCATGTCAGTTATGTACTATCTTAATGCATTTTTGGAAGAATTTTCCTATCTAAGTGGCTAATTATGTAGTAACTGGACCACCTAGATACTCTTGCTACTTTGAAAGGTAATTAGCATAGAATTGATGCTAGAGATCTTTGTTTCTTCCAATATTTTAGTCACATAGGACCATAGGAGACAGAAAAAGAAACAGCTAATCAGATTGCTGAGGGTATCTAATTAAATGAGTTCTTTAATTAAATGAGTTCTTTAATTAAATGAATTCTTTAATATCGATTCGCTGATTCTTTCGTTCTTTTACTCCTTTTGTTGTTTGTAGGATTGTTATGCAGACTCTGGTACTTGCGTTAGACTCAGGTATGTGTTCATGTGTTAGACTCGGCTATTGGGAAAAGTTCCATGTTTTGGGTCCAAATTCGAGTGTCATATATCCTATCCATGTCAGAGTTCAAAAGGCTCATTACTCATACGAGTATTTGAGGTGAAATAAAGACCGAGAGTAACACAGTGTGGCTATCGATTAGTCTCTCTCTTTTCCTTTTATAACCCTCTGTTCTTTATCTTCTTTTGATATGTTATTTCATTTTCTTAAGTACCATTTGCGTCGACATTACTTCTAAACTCCTTTCAAGAAGAGCAAGATGGATTAGTTCAGGCAATTATTTTGGGTAATGGGATTACGATAGAATGATCTGCTAGGTTATAATCTAGCATCAAAGTTGCCAAATTTCTCAGAAGAAATGACCACCTAATTGGCTACTTTTAACATGAATAACTAGTTATTAGGTCCAGGCTATGCCCCGGGTGAGATAAAATTTCATTTATTAATATAATACTTTATGATAATAACACCGAATACAACTTAGCCTAGTGGTTAAAACTTTAGTATATGTATTTGAGGTCTTGAGATCAAATCCTATCCTATTCAATTTCTTAATTTTTTTATTGTACATGGATTACATGAACTAAAACTCCCTAGGGAGAGCGCCACGTGGCACAGTTTCACATGCCTTTTAATATATTTGTATAGATAGATAGATAATGGCCAAACAGCTGATTGTTGTCTTGTTCATGTTTAGAACTGTAATACACACACAGATATATAGGAATATAACAAAGTTTCAGATTACTATTGTCTACCTTGCATATAATATAGCATAAGATTCTTTCTTTTTGTAGTAGTAAAGTAGTAAGTATATGGACTTATTTATAGCCACCTAGAGGCTAAAGCATATATATTTTATAAATTATTCAGTGTTGAATATTTGTTTAGTCGCTATACTAAATCTAATCTTTATAATGAATATTGATGATTACATACTTTACAAGTTGATTACAGTTAGTGTACAGGGAAGAAATATGGCATGTTTGTTTCATTGTCGTAGTACCTCAGTCTATAATCTTTATAATCTATTTACTTTCTGGGCCATTCTCATCATCTATATTGATGGAGATTGGTGGTTGATTTATTATTGCTATTTTTAAGAGTGGACCAAAAACATTAAATTTCTTTTTTTTTTTTTACCGATAATTTTGAATAAGATAATGTCTCCGTTATAGCACTTACATTCCTTTTTTTATCTAAACTGTTATTACTTGTTAGCTGTTACTCGAGCTTATATGCTCTTATGTAAACTTGTTTACCCTTGTGTTGTTGAATGAATGTGCGAAACCCTTGTAAACAAAGCCTAAATTGTACCAATGTTACCCATAATTTATATATTTGGTGGTATAAGTTGTGGTTGAATGGTTAAGTTTGAATAATTTGGCCTATTTTAATATAGAGGTAAGGTTGCATATGCCCATACTCCAGTACGTCATTTGTTCATGACACATTTAGAATCACGTTAACGTTAACCTAACAATATTATTGTGAACAAGCTTAGTTGGTAAAATCTTGTCGTGATGGTTCTCTTAAGATCACATCATGTCTACGTCACTGTCCAATGTCCATGGACTATGTGTCTCCCTTTGCGCCAAAGAAAAATACCCGAGTATTGATCAAAACTACACGGAGGTTGTGTCTTCTATGGTTATGTCCTTTGTGATGATAATGCCAAGGGTTCTCAGCCTCTAATTGGTGAAGAATGACATTTGCTGCTGTGCAGATATTGCCAATTTGGGGATGGATCGTTGTTTTTTCATATGAATTATTGCTATCTGCCATGACTACTAACATTATTCTTGGCAATGTTATTTTGATTTTTCTTCTGAAATTTAACATCTTGCCTAAATTCTGGTGTACTATCTTTAATGATGTAGGTTCCCAGCTGTCGGTTTTCTCTAATTGTTCTAATAATTGGTGTGAATTACTTTATTTTTCTTCGCCTACCTAATTTCTGTCTGCAAAGTAGAAGTTTTTTCTGTCCAGAATTTTCTACACATGTAGTAAGTACTAACTACTTAATAATATGATTGATTTTCAGTGGAAAAAAAAAGTCAGTTTTTTGACTTCAGATTATAGTGACTATATACTATGCTTGACTAGGTGACAGAAGTTGAACTTGAAATGTTTTACATGTTTGAAAACTTTAAAACAAGAGAAACTATTAACATTGTATCTATGTGCTAAGTTCAACAATATCCCATCTGTCTCTATGACTGTTTTTCAGATCTTATTTTCACTTATAATAGGAAAATTATGGTGTAATTAGCTATGTTCAGTAACAATGAATTAAATTCGGAGCCACTAAGAGCAACTCAAGTTCAGATTACTGAATGATTATAATTTTATGCCGTTATAAAACTGTTATTTTATCTCAACTCTAAGATTATGATTTAGGGTCTGTTTGAATCAACTTATTTCTTATATTATTTCATAAGATTTTTTTTTTTTTTGAAATAAGTTTAAATAAGTTGAACAGAATAATATAACATTAGGGATTAGACGTATACGTTACAAGTTTGAGAAAGAGGATATGTGAGTAATGGTACATAATTTGCAGATCGCTCTATAATGCGAAACGAAGTCAGGGTTTAGGGAGGAGCCTTCTTTCTAGTGAATTGCAAATTGGAGGAATGAGGATGAGAACGCTAGAGCCAATTCGCATGGGTACCCACCGAATTGTGACACATAATATTATACTTCATATTGCTATTATTCTAATGAAGAAGATACATTACAATCCAATATGGTGGTCCTCCAACCACACACTCCTCACTATTGCTTTTGCTTTTTAATTGAATTTTACTAATTAATTTCTCAAATTTTACTAATAAGTAATCTAATGATATATTAATTCTATTTCTTTTTAATTGTTATACTTTGATATTTTATACTCCCTCTGTTTTTTTTTTATCATTCCTACTTTTCTGTGCGCGTCTTCCAATGCACGTTTTGAAACTTAAATATCTTTCATTATATATTAGTAAAAATTATAACGATTGAATATTAATAGAAACTAATTGAGACGAATCAAACAAGACCCCACATGACTATGTTTTTTCTTATAAATTGAGAACATTTGAGAAGATTCTCTCTATGCATGAATAGTGTCAAGATTCCAAGTGAGAAAGATAAAAAAAACAGAGGGAGTACTACTCAACAAATTGCATTTTGACCATTGTTTGTGATTTATACGTGAATAAAAACATAGTAATGTGTGATCATGTTATATTTGTCTTAATATGTACTCCCTCTGTTTTTTTTTTTTTTTATCATTTTCACTTAGAATCTTGACATTATTCATACTTAGAGAGAATCTTCTCAATTTTTTTCAATTTATAAGAAAAAATATAGTCATGTGGGATCTTGTTTGATTCGTCTCAATTAGTACATTATTAATATTCAATCGTTATAATTTTTACTAATATATGATGAAAGATATTTAAGTTCAAAGATGTGTATTGGAAAATGTGTAAATGGAAAGTGAGAAAGATAAAAAAAACAGAGGGAGTACTTTTTATAATTTTTACAAACTCAAAACTAGAGATATATAACCTCAAAGTTTTGCATTGGCATGCGTAAAAAGCGTAAGTGTAACAATTAAAAAGAAAGAAGAGTGATATATTTTCATAATATTTTTTATATGAGAATCACGTGGGAGCCCAATGGTTGAAGCTACCACCTTCCAACCTCATATTATACTCCATAAAATGACAAGGTTTGATTTTATTTTTTTTCTCTGCTGTAGCACTGTGAAGAAAGCAACTTTAACAACTTGGGAGGATTCTCTTTGCTCATTGCTGAATAATTGACGATTGGAATACCAGAATTTTCAGATATCATCAGATATTGGTAAGGTGATCTTTCTTCTTGCATTTTTGTTTGTTTCTTCTGTTTTAAAAAAATAAAAAATGAAAACACTAAAAACAGCTTCCAGCTCATTTCCTGTAGATAAGTGCTGTACAACCCTCAGAAGGAACAATCAAATGCAACTTTAAGATGTCTCTTTCTTGAGTAAGGTAAGGTAACAAATTAGGAAATTATTTAAAAGATAACATTAAATTTTTCATTGAAACACAAATAACTTTTGGTCACTTTTTACAACAAACAAACACACACAACACTTGAGAATATCTTAATGCTAAACAGAAGAACAGATAATGCCCAACAAATTCTAAAACAGGTTAATCTTGAACCTTTAAGAACACCCCTATAATTATATATTAGGTAAACATATAACTTAATTAGGAAAGGATTGATTGACAACTAATTGGTAAATTAAGCAGTTGCTATAGGACCAAAATTCACTGTGCTCTCCACTGCCTTCATGGCCTCAAATCTAGGCTCTTTCTCCTGGAACTTAAGTCCTGCATAGAGTTTCATGTAGTCCTCAAACACGAATTTCGGGTACACTGAACACTTCTCCTCCTGTTTTTCCACCAGTGTCGGCGCCGGGTAGATCACTGCGTCGCTGCCCGGGTTGTAGAATGAGGCTATTGACATCCTATTCCCATCTGTCTGTGCTATCACCCGGTGCATCACACTCTTGTACTTACCATTAGTTATGACCTATAGTAAAAAATTAGGGATACATTAGTTGTTAATGTAGTATGAAGATCCGTTCTGAAATAAGTGAAATACTTTTCTCTTTTATATGAGAGTTTTTTCAGAGAATTATTTCGCTTATTTCAGAACAGAGTAAGTATATTGATATGTAATTCTTAACTTGACTACATATGTAGAGCTGATATTTGAAGGAACATGACTAAAACTTGAGATGTTGTGGGTGAGAGAACTTCAAAAAACACAAGAAAATTCCAAAGTGGACTTAATTTGACCCGTATACGGCATACATGTTTGCCACATATATCTATATCTGGTAAATGTCGTGAACAACACGAAATTTACACAAAAACTAAACTCAAACATGTTACCTGAATTCCTAACTCTTATCTATTTTTGTGTAATATGGACTTGTTTGCAAGTTTTCAACATGAATAGGTATATAGGTGTCGAATTATTTGGCTTAATTTCAATGTTTAAATGGCCATACTCAATTCATATCTAGGAACTAGGAAGTATACAAAGAAATCAGTAATAGTTAGTTTCAATATGTAGAATAAAGAAGTTACCTCAAGTTGGTCACCCAAGTTAATGACAATGGAGTGCTTCATAGGTGGGACATCAATCCATTGGCCATCTTTGAGGAGCTGCAATCCACTGACTTTGTCATCTTGGAAGAGGAGGATGATGCCACCGGCATCGGTGTGAGCCCGGAGTCCCTTGATGAGGTTTGGTTTAGGACATGGTGGATAGTTGCTAACCTTTGTGCCAAAAGTTGGTCCATTGGCTCCATAAAAGGCCTTCTTTAGGTAACCTTTTTCTAACCCAAGGTTCTCGCATAGCAAGTCCAAGAGTTGTTCTGCTAGCTTCTCTATTTCTCCTGCAAATTCCTTCATCACCTTCCTGAAATCACCCACATAAATCATGCGGGTAGCCGGAGAAAACAAGATTAGTCGATGATAAACAAGTTGAAAATTCGTAACAAGAACTACATACTGGTGTCTTTAGGAGGTCCATATGTACGCAACCTTATTCACAATATAGGAAATTGAGAGGTCCATATGTACGCAACCTTATTCACAATATATTAGAAATTGAGAGGTCCATATGTACGCAACCTTATTCACAATATATTGGAAATTGAGAGGTCCATATGTACGCAACCTTATTCACAACATATTAGAAATTACCTATATTCGTCATTGAGATCAGGGATATCGGTAATGTTGGAGATGGGGTGATGGCGAAGGTAGAAAGTGCTTTCCCAATCTATGTCATCGATCTCAGATTGAGTATTTTCTAGGCCTTTGAGTGCCACCATCTCCTTGAACTTCTGTTCCATGCACTTCTTGTAGTGTTCTTTTGTCATCCTTTCCACAGTGTCCAATAGTTGAGTAGATATAGGATGGTTTACAACCTAAACAAAAATAAGATACATAACAAGTTACACATACAAGTCAAAACTAATAGTATACAATAATAATAATAATAAAACATTGAATGTACTATGTTATTGTTTTTTAGTTCAAATTACCTCAAAAAAACCCCAATTTTCACAAGCATCCTTGATTTTCTCCATTACAACATTCCTCTCATCACCATAAAGTTTCTCCATATTAACAATGGGGAAATTATCCATTTTTTGTACCTTTTTTTGGTCTCTTTTGTTTTCCTCACTCTTTTTGAACTCTTGGTAGGTAAATAAATAATGGCTTCTTAGTATATTGTTTGTGTAAGTTTTGGCCTCTATTTATAGGCATATGTTGAAAGTGGGGTTTAAGATAAAAACTCAAAACTTTATGGAGAAGCTTGCAAGAAACTTGAAAAAAAAAATAGATATTTTTTTTTTTTTGGAGAAAAATAACCTTGTAATTAATATGTACACGTGGAGCATGGATGTGAGCCAATCTACCTGGGCCACATCATACAATAAAGATGACCTATTGTTGCCCTATTCTTGACCATAATGTAGGTGTTGTTAGACCATATCTCTTTGAGTTGGAGTGGGCCCAATTTTCAAGTGTTGAACAGCCCAAATAAACAAGTGAGAAGACATCTTACCTCCTTTTTTTCTTTGGGGTTTGCCTATTTGGGAGTGGGGCCCAAAATACCTCACTGTCTTTTTACCATGCGCCAATCTTTTGCTTTTCTTTCATGTAATAATTGATCATATTTTTTAAAAGTAAATCAAGGTAACTTCATTTTGTTGTCTTAATTTTTGTAATTAAAGTTGGTGCATAAGGAATCATCAATCATGTTTTCTTCCTTTTTTTTATTTTTGTACTTTTTGAATCAACTCGTGCATGCTTTCATGTCTCATCTATGCTATAGTATACTAAGGAGGCTTAAACATCTATGCTATTGTGATAAACATGTAATTCCTTTGTATTTTTTTTTTTTATCTTTCTCACTTAGAATTTTGATATGACAAGTTTATGAGAGGAGAGAAACAATATAATTTTATTAAGGTGTGTTCAATAATGAACGATGACTACAATATAGATAGGAGTACATAGAAACTCTTATTCGGAAACCATCTCCAAAAGATATATTATTCTTAAAATTTATCTGAAATGAATCACAAGATTATATTTTCCTAAGATAATTAATATCCTAACTACTAATATATCCTAAAGATATTTATCATATCTTTAGTATCTTAATATATCTCTAACACCCTCCCGCAATCGCAACGACAGTAATACGAACGTTGCGATTGGAGAAACAAAAAAATTAAGTCAAATCAAATTAAATAGATATATTGTTGGGAACACTATTCTTTTCGAACCCGCCAAATTTTTCTTCTTTTTGATGAGAACGCCAATTCTTTTCGAACTCACCAAATATTTCAATAAATCGGGAACGCCATTCTTCTCGAACCCGTAATTTTCTTTTTCTTGAAGATGAAAACGTCAATCTTTTCGAATCCATCAATCGTTAGTCAAATAGGGACGCCATTCTTTTCGAACCTGCAAATAATTTTTTTTTCTTGATGAGAACTCCATTCTTTTCGACCTCACCAAATATTTCAGCAAAACGGAAACGCCATTCTTTTCGAACCCCTTAAGTATACGAGGGATGCCATTCTTTTCGAACCTCTTATCACATATATATCAATCCACGGAAAACATCGTTCTCTTTCTATCACTTCTTCTGTTTCCCTCCCGCGATTCAAGACCTCTCTTTGAATCATCTGTTTTTCAATTTTATGTTTGATCGCAACGGTGGTGGGTTAAAATAAAACCTCATGAAACCCTATCCACGACATAGGGAGAGCCATATATATTTTTTTTTTTTAAAAAATAAAAAAAATAAACCAATAGTGTTGACTGTTGAATTTTCTTGTGCGCCACCAAGAAGAAATCCAATCCCAACTCCTAACATACTTAACATCACGGAGACGCTTGATGCACTATGATTGATTATGCAGCACCTTCATCACCCGAGTCAGTAGGTTTAATCGTTCCTTAACATTTTTTTTATATTTTATTTTAGGTAAAGGTTTATAAATCCCACCGGTGGGTTTAAGTTTCTAACCCACCGGTAGGCAGAAAAGTTTTGTAGACGATCCCAAAATCTAACCTGTTCTTGATACCATGACAAGTTTATGAGAGGAGAGAAACAATATAATTTTATTAAGGTGTGTTCAATAATGAACGATGACTACAATATATATAGGACTACATAGAAACTCTTATTCGGAAACCATCTCCAAAAGATATATTATTCTTAATATTGATCTGAAATAAATCACAAGATAATATTTTCCTAAGATAATTAATATCCTAACTACTAATATATCCTACAGATATTTATCATATCTTTAGTATCTTAATATATCAATATTTCCCTAAGATAATTAATATCCTAACTACTAATATATCCTAAAGATATTTGTCATATTTTTTTTTTTTTTTTTTTGAGGGGTATTTGTCATATCTTTAGTATCTTAATATATCTCTAACATGATACTATTTACAATTAGAGAGAATTTTTTAGATTTTTCTCAATATATAAGAAAAAATATGATCATGCGGGGTCTTGTTTGATTCGTCTCAACGAGTACTTTATTAATATTCAATTATTATAATTTTTACAATTTTGTAATGAAAGATACTTAATGTAGAATAAGCGCATTCGCAAACGTGCAAAGTCAAAGTAGGAAAGTTAAAAAAATACATAGGAAGCATTATTATAGTATACTAAAATGAGAAGAAAATTTATGAATCAATGCTATTAATCAGAGTGTAGGATAATTTGTACTTCTCAAAAGGAAAACCTAAAGTGCATTTCCTTAATGATTTTGTATCAAACTCTACATCAGTTGTGGGCTAAGATAGTTACGCATTGGATTTTACTTTTACATTTATACTTTTGATTACCATTTCTCTTTTTACGGAAAAAATATGATATTTCTAAAATAAGATTTTGACAAAAATGTTTGATTAATTTTAGCGCAAAAGTGATTACTTATCTATCATAAAATCAAATGCTATGGAAGTTTGATAAGGTATGAAGATTACTTTGTAAATATCTTGTAATAAAAAGAAACTTGTATTACACTCTATTATTTTCTGTTAGTTAGTTAGTTAAATGATAACTACCTAGCTTATAAATAGTAGTTTTGTAATAACAGAAAGTTTAGCTTCAACATTCCGCATTAACAAACTTTAGAGCTTTTGCTCTCTTCTCTCTACCTTGACTCTCATGGTATCAGAGCAGGTTCAAATTGAACCTTGATTTTTCGAAACCTCAAAATTTAATCATTCTTTCTTGATTCTTTGCGATATTGTGATTCAACAATTGCAAAGTTAAAAACGTTTGTTGTTGAGAGAATCTATTCATTTCCAGAAGCATAAAACTCTTTTTTTGGAGCTTCATTAATGGCGGAAAATACTGGAGAAACCTCGAATACTGGTGATAACAATGTGAGTAACAATGATCCTTACTATATTTCTAATTCAGATCAAACTATGAATAAGCTAGTAGCAACTAATTTGAATGCTACAAATTTTGTAAGCTGGAGAAGAAATGTTAAACGTGCACTGATTGCGAAAAATAAATTAGGTTTTCTTGATGGTTCAATCATGAAACCTGATTCAACTAGTAAAGATTTTAATCGTTGGATAAGATGCGATTATCTTGTTACCTGTTGGTTAGTCAATTCTATGGAACCCGAAATTGGTGAAAATTTTACATTTGTAGAAAGTTCTACTCAACTTTGGAATGAGGTTTGTGAACGTTATGGTCAGTCTAATGGACCACAAATTTATCAACTGAAGAAAGATTTAGAGAAGTTGAAGCAAGAAAATATGTCCATAGTTACATATTTTGGAAGGATGAAACGACTGTGGGATGAATTACAAAACCTTAGGAATTTTCCTGACTGTAGTTGTGGTGTTCTATCTAAATGTACTTGTAATTTTCTAAAGAAAATAGCAGATTTTCAAGCAGAAGAGAAACTCATAGAGTTTCTGTTAGGTCTCAATGAAGGTTATGACAATGTTATCACTAACATTTTGTCAATGGATCCTTTACCATCCTTAAATAGAGCGTTTTCTCTAGCTCAACAAATTGAGAAGCAGAAACAGATTTCTGCTCTTCAATTTTCTACTCATGAAATCAGTGCATTAGCAGTGCAAAGAAATTCTGGTGTTAGGAGGGATTGGAAGAAGGAAAAGATGGAGAAAATGAATTTAAAATGTGAATATTGTAAGGGTAAAGGACATACAAAGGATCAGTGTTTTAAGTTGATTGGCTTTCCTGATTGGTATCATAAGAAGCCATCATCAACATCTGGTAACACATCTGGTGGAAAAATTGCTGCTCATGTTGCTGTTGATAGTCTTGAAGAAGATACTCCTCTTGATTTTGTTGCTGCTGGTCCATCTCCTATGGCAAATCATGTTGATACAACAATGATGCATTCATTGTTTCAAGAATTTCTCAAATCCATGAAAGGACCTGCTGCTCATGCTCACTCTGCAGGTACAAAATGCTCTCAATTTTGGATAGTAGACTCAGGTGCTACTGATCATATGGCTTATGATGCAAGCTTATTTTCTTTTAGAAGAAAACTTGATAAAATGATTGAAGTAGGATTGCCTGATGGTAGTATTTCATATGTGTCTGAAATTGGTGATGTGGTTATCTGTCCAAATGTTGTGTTACATGATGTGCTATTAGTTCCCAGTTTCAAGCATAATCTATTGTCTGTTGGACAATTAGCTAAACACAACAAAATTGAAGTGAAGTTTTCTTTTTCTGAGTGTATATTTGTTGATGCTTATGGTACTCAAATTGTTCAAGGGATTAAACTTGGAGGTCTCTATTATCTGAAAATGCATTCTGTTACACAGGATATTACAGCTTGTCATTCTATTCTTGATCCTCTTCACACACAACAATTTTCTGCTCATAAAGCAAATATAACTCAGACTTCTCTTGACATCCTACATGCCAGAATAGGCCATCCTTCATTTTCAAGAATGAAATATATTGACTCTGCCTTATGTTCTCATAGAAATGATTACTTTTGTGAGATTTGTATTTTTGCTAAACATCATAGATCTGCTTTTCCTAGAAGTTTATCTAGAGCACCTGAAATCTTTTCTCTTATACATATTGATCTCTGGGGCCCATATAAAGTCAAAACCATTCATGGGGCATCTTACTTCCTTACCATACTTGATGATTTTAGCAGAACAACCTGGACTTTTCTCCTACAAAATAAACAGCAAGTTTATAGAACTATAGCCAACTTTTTCATACAAGTTGAGACACAATATGGGAAACAAATCAAAGGAGTTAGATCAGACAATGGTACAGAAATAATACAAGACCAATGCCTTAGTTTGTTTAATAACAAAGGCATCATACACCAAAGAAGTATAGCAGGTGTACCTCAGCAAAATGGAAGAGTAGAAAGAAAACACAAACACTTATTAGAGGTTGCCAGAGCTTTAAAATTTCAATCCAATGTTCCTTCATTTTTTTGGGGTGAATGTCTACTGACTTCCACTTTTCTTATAAATAAACTACCTACACCTCTTCTCAATTTTAAATCTCCCTTTGAAATCCTCACAAATACCATACCTGATTATTCTAACCTTAGAGTGTTTGGTTGTTTGTGTTATGCACATAACACAGACAGAAAAAGAGATAAATTCAGCCCTAGAGCAACAAAATGTCTATTCATAGGATATCCTTTTGGTCAAAAAGGCTACAAAGTTTATGATTTACAATCTAAAAAATGTTTTGTAACTAGAGATATTGTGTTTCAAGAGAACATATTTCCATATAACATGACTTCTACTCCTACTTCCTGTTCTAAACCTACTGATCACTCTCTTGTTAATTTTTCTGATGAACCTTTACTTCCTGCTTTTAATCACATTTCTAGTTCCTCTTCTGATCAACCTACTCTATCTTCCTCATCTTCTGATAACCATTCTATCAACTCTATTCCTGTCCCTTTCTCTTCTACTTCTTCATCATCTGACTCTTCCTTACAGACACCAGATAACACTATGATTGAACAACCTATTTCTCCTGCATCTTTTGGCACTGTTTCTATCTCTAATAATCCTTCTAATCCTTGTCACCTTCCCAAACGAGTTGTTAAACCTCCTATCAAATTTAAAGACTATGAATGTCCCACTTTACCTTCTTCTTCATCTCTTTCCTTTTCAGTTCATTCTTCTCCTCCTATTACAGAACCTCTTTCCTATAAACAAGCTTGTTTATCTCCTGAGTGGCAAGATGCTATGGATAAAGAGCTTCATGCTCTTGAACAAAATGACACCTGGTATTTAACAGATTTGCCACCTGGAAAGAAGGCTATTTCTTCTAAATGGGTATACAAGATTAAATATCTTCCTAATGGTGAAGTTGAAAGGTATAAAGCCAGATTAGTGGCTGTGGGTTATCAACAAGTTGAAGGGACTGATTATACTCATACATTTTCTCCAGTAGCTAAAATAGCAACTGTTAGAATTCTCATCTCCCTTGCAACTGCCAAAGGCTGGCCCTTATGTCAATTAGACATAAATAATGCCTTCTTACATGGGTTTTTGGATGAGGAAGTCTTCATGAAACCTCCTTTAGGTTACACAAAAGCTCAATCTGGTGAAGTGTGTAAACTAAAAAGATCTTTATATGGTCTTAAACAAGCATCAAGGCAATGGAATAAGGAACTGAGCAGATTTCTTCTTAGTCATGGCTTTATTCAATCTGTGCAAGACTACTCTCTCTACACCAGGCATCTAGATGGTGAATTTGTTGTTATATTGATATATGTTGATGACATGGTGCTTACTGGTACAAGTCAAAATCAAATTGACATCATGAAAAGGGCTCTTGATGCAGCTTATACCATTAAGGATTTAGGGGAAATGAAATACTTCTTGGGCATTGAAGTTATAAGGAATAATTCTGGGATTCTTCTTAGTCAAAAGAAATACATGACTGATATCATCCAAGACTTTCATTTACACTCTTCTAAGTCTGTTACTGCTCCATTACCAAAAGGTCTTAATTTATCTACTGAAGAAGGGGAAGTTCTTGATCATCCTGAAGAATATAGACAGCTTGTAGGTAGATTGTTGTACTTAAACATCACCAGACCTGATCTTTCTTATGCAACACAGCACCTCAGTCAATTTCTCAGTTGTCCTAGGAAGCCACACCTACAAGCTGCTATACATGTAGTCAAGTATTTGAAGAGTACTCTTGATTTGGGTTTGTTTACTCTGCAACCTGTGATTTACAACTTACAGCCTATTCTGATGCTGATTGGAGTTCTTGTATATTCAGTTGTAAATCTTTAAGTGCCTATTGTATGTTCATGGGGAATCATTTGGTGTCTTGGAAAACCAAGAAACAAAAGACAGTAAGCAAGTCTAATGCGGAAGCTGAATACAGAAGCATGTCTAGTGCTGTTTCTGAGATTGTTTGGTTAGAAGGTTTATTGCAGGATTTGAATTTACATGTTGCTAAACCTATCACTTTATTTTGTGATAATTCTGCTGCTGAACACATTGCACAGAATCCGGTTTTTCACGAGAGGACAAATCATCTCAACCGTGATTGTCATTATGTTCGAGAACAGGTGGTTTCTGGCTTTATCCAGACCTCTCATGTTCCTAGTTCCATGCAGTTAGCAGATATCCTTACAAAGCCATTGGCTGGTCCTCTACATCATCAAATTAGTTCCAAGCTTGGTCTTGTGTCTTCTCCACATGTCCAGCTTGAAGGGGGAATATGAAGATTACTTTGTAAATATCTTGTAATAAAAAGAAACTTGTATTACACTCTATTATTTTCTGTTAGTTAGTTAGTTAAATGATAACTACCTAGCTTATAAATAGTAGTTTTGTAATAACAGAAAGTTTAGCTTCAACATTCCGCAATAACAAACTTTAGAGCTTTTGCTCTCTTCTCTCTACCTTGACTCTCAGATGGAAAAGTGAAAACGTGCTTGTAGAATTGCTAAAATTTTCTATTTGGGTGATCTTATGTTAATACTTTGTTACATAATATCGCGTATACTTCATTGTAACTTAGCTCATTAATGTCTTGGTCATTTCTATCTTAAATTCTACAAATTGTCTTTGTAATAGTAGTTACTGAATAACAACTCATTTTGATTTTATAGAATTGATCTTAGAAATTAGAACCATTCTTTTTGCAAAATGTACTCGTTTCATATACTACTACCGTTTTCTTGTGCTTTTCAATACGTCTCTTCTTATATATTGCTTCCATATTTCCTATATATTGAACTCCTTTTTCTTTTTCTTTTTTTTCAAAAAAGAAAGCTAGTTAAGTGTAAGACGACAAATATTTATTCGATTTCTTGTTTGGCATAAAATTTACATCAATATTGAGGGTGGTTGCAGTAATAAAGTAATAATAAGGGTTACTCGCACCAATACCAAATACTCTTCGCCGAAACTTCCACTTGAAAGTTTGCATGTTATTTCAATTGTGGTAAAAAGAATAGTATGGGTTGAAGCCGGCTAGTATACATTGACTAATTAAGTCTTGTTTTGATCTTACTGTCAATCAGTTTCATTGGACTAAGGAAAGTTCTATAAATTAGTAATTTGGAATTTTTGTTATTTTGAATTCTCACATTCTATGCATTAATCAAATGAAATATGCAGAAGACCCGAAGTCTATTGTTTAGCTTCAAATAAATAATTCTTAATTATATGCGACAGACATACCACATTATCAGTTGCGATGTGGCTTAATTATTAGCATATGTGGATTGATTGTATCTTGATACAAGTGTGGATGAGGTTAGTAGCAAGGCATATACAAGAATGCTTATAAGTTATAATCCTGCACCATCATTTAAGCGTGTGACGTGTTATACAGAAGATCTCAGATAGAAAATGGATGGTATATGTAAAACAATGGGCATTATATTACTAGGTAAATCCTATGGGCCTGACTTGACAGAAAATTTTACCTACCACCAAAGTTATGATCAAAGTTTTACCCACTGTAATTTTGTAATGGTAGGTTACACATTCTCATTTTATTCTTACAGTATTGCTTTTCTAACTTTTTCTAACTTTTGCTGGTGGTTCATGACTGAGATGCATAAATTTCATTCATCCCTTCAATACTTTAATTCTCATAAATGTTGTTGTAGAGCCAAATCATCGACTATGGTATTAGTACTCTTGGTAGAAAATTTTTATTGTTAGGAGATTCGACCTTGTATCTACTCAAACTATTCACCAACTCATAAACCACGAAACTAGTAATCTCCTTCAAGTTCATAAAACCCTCATTTAATATATAAAAAAATATCTATATGGGGCCTAACTAAAAAAATATTGGCCGTGAGGGGGTGTTGGAGGGGACAGGCCTTTATCAGGCCCCTATGTGGTTTCGCCCATGCTAGAGCTTATCCATGGATAAGTGGATTATCCACCACCCGCCCTGAATAAACGGGTGAAAACCGGCGATGAAGCGGGTGGGTGATGGGTGGATCGGGGGTGGGCCAAGTCGAATATGGATGCTATTTTTTGGATTCATCACTCACCTCATCCATCCATCCACCCATATATATACTACATCTGTTTTTATTTAGTTGCAACAATTTCTACTTTTAGGTGTTTTTTATTAGTTGCAACATTTCCCTTTTTAGGAAAGCTTTTGGCATAATTTGACTATATTACCCTTACTTCACCTACTCTTTTGAACCTGATCAATACTAGTAGCAGGGGCAAGTGAGTCAATTATACTCTCTTTTCTCATTTCTTAAAGTTTGTGCAAGAAGGTGAATGTTGCAACTAAATAAAAACAGAGGTAGTATGTATACATATATATGTATATATATTGTCACATTATAGTTAATCTATGAGACTATGATTAGTTTTTCATATAATTGTTAAGTCTAAAAAATAGTTTTTCTTTCTAGTATCACCGATTTCCCACCCTCTTCACCTGCCCCATCCGCATTTGATGGATGGAGCGGATGCGGGTGAGATTTTTGACGAGTGATGGATAGTGTGGATGGAGATTTGGCCTTTGGGTCGCAGGTGATGGGCAGATGGAGGTCCACGCGACCCATCTTCGATTCATTGTCAGCCCTAGTCTGTGCTTGAGAAGTTCTTGGGAAGTACTACTATTATGCTTGATATGATGTAGAGACTTGCATATAGATCTTGATATAAATTTAGAACGCCTTGTTTACTAGCTATTTGAGCTACATTTAGTCAATTCGATTATTATTTTGCTTTAATTTCTTTGGTTTTTTCCGAAATCCAAGCCCTCCCTCTCAACTTCTTGACCTGATAGGAAGAACGACGACATACATCTGCCTTTTTTCATATAGAACTCAAGAGTTTAATTTGGTGTTTTTTCAAAAGTTATTTCACTTGACTTTCTAGGGATACATTATTGCTTGTTTGATTGGTCAATAAAATCATAGTATTTTCTACTTCTTAGGAAGTCTAAGATGTTGTTTGGTTGATAAAAAATTTACAAAATTAGGAAAGTAGAACTTTACATGAACTTCTACTTTCTAAAAAATGGAGGAAATAGTTTAATTACTTCCTCCAAATTCATGTGTATTCAAAACTCACGGGATATTTTACTTTCTATGGTAATACTCATCTGTATAGGTTTTAATGTGGTCTATATTGAGGAAGATATCATTTGAAACAAAATATTTCTTTTTCTTAAAGAGTCCGTTTTTGGAGAGACGGTCTCACGTTAATATTAACGTGAGACCGCTGATGTCATGCTGACATCACGCACATGCATCAAATCAGCAGTAGAATTAGTTTACCGCTTGCACCTATTAGTTATGCTAGCCTTAAATTGCTTCTGGATGAATTTGTTAAGCGCTGAAGTATATTAGTCAAGCGTTGGAGTATATTAGTTAAGTGGTGGAGTATATTAGTTATATGATGTATTTCAGACTATAATGCATTTTATTGACCCTAACTTCAGTATCACACATAAACACATTCTCTCTTTCTTCTCTAATCCATCGTGACGCCCTGAAACCTATATTATTTTCCTCCTCCATTCTCCATTGGATGTTTAATTTGGATGTAAGTAAAATATTAGAGCACGAGTTTGCAGTGACAATGTCCATAAACACTTTGTTTTTTCACATGATAAGATGTTTATCATGTTTGAAGTGAAAGAAGAGTTTGACACATATTCATCACAAAGGGTAATATACACTACTGTCCATTGTTAGATGATAACTTGCACTTGCAAAAACATTGAAGAAACATATCAGATCACTTTTGGTACCGAAAACTTAACTTTTGCATTTGAAAGTTTAACTTAGCTTTTGTTAGGAGTATTGGGCCATAGCCCATTAGGTTAAGTTGTGTTAGGTTAAATTTATGTTATGTTTCTCTATATAAAGGGTTGTAATCTTTATGATATCGAACAAGCAATAGTAACATCATATTATTCTCTCTCTTCTCTCTTTCTAATTTAACATGGTATCAAGAGCAGGTTAAGATCTTGGGTAAAAACTACAAAATATTGTTCTCTTGCCGGTGGGTTTGAGTTTTAAACCCACCGGCTGGATTTTTCCCTTCAAATTTTTTTTTCATCTTTACCCCACTTTCTCCCGAATATTCAACAATAAGAATATACCCACTTTAATGTGTTTGATTCATCAGATTCACATCAATCAAAATCTCGAAAAACAAAAACACTCAAATTTACAAAATCTCCAATTTTGGAGAAATCTGAAGTAGAATTGAAGTGGGTTTGTCTCACATTTCGTGATGGGTTCGACGAAGAACTCAACATTGTCTTCTTCGTCGAATGTTGCTGGTCTAATTGTGGATGATGATGCAACACTTGCTGATTCGTTGCCGATTTCTGTCTGAGAATTGAAATTAAAATATTGATGTTGGTTTATTTGAAAAACATAACTAATACCTAAATGTTATTAGTTATTAATTTATTCGTAATAGTTAAATAATATGAAGTAATAGTTATGCTACTCGGATTGTTGTATTTTTATGCATTGAGAATCATGCACATGCGTTCAATCACAAAAATCTACATAAGTATATGTGCAAAAGGTGGATTAGATATGTAAAGAGGAAAATATGGAAAAGAGAAATGAATAGATAAACCAATGTAACCCCATGGCGATATGAAACCGTGAGAAAATTACTTCTACAATCTCATTCTCAAAAGTCAAGATAATCAAGATGCAAGAAAGACACTCCAAGAAGTCTACGAAAATACTACTACAATTACAAACAAAGTCTTAACTACAAAACCAATCATAGAATAACTATGCTCATCAAGTACAACTACATTGGTTATTTTACACCCATATGGTTCAAAAACAAAGAGAGGAAGTGCAAGAAAGAAAAGTCATTTTGAGAAGACTAAAAAAATAAATTCCAAGAACCAAACAGAAATTGATACACTAATTACTCCAAATGCTAGGTGGTTTTAAGTTATTTTTTCGGGTTGTCTTTTGTATTTGACATTTTAGATTTGTAAAAAAGTTGTTCCTTCGTTTATATTAGAAACCAAAATAATGCTCAATTAATCTTAACTAATTATAGAACAACACTAACTAATGTGTTGAATATGTTAACTAAAAAACAATGGAAGTCTACATAAAGATCACCAATTCTAAACTATTGTGCTAAAATACTTAACTAATTCGCCAAAAATATTAACTAATTCGCCAAAATATTATCGTGAGAATTTGTGAGACGCGGTCCGATTTCTAAAAATATATATCTCTTGGGCTGGGCTGGTCTCACGTTAAGACTAACGTGAGATCGTCTTTTTTAAGACTTTGTGTTTCTTAAACTAGATTATGGCATTAATATTTTGATATGATTGAGAAATTTTAGTACACCCAATGACGGTATGTTTGCTGAGATATAAACTGTATACATGATACACCTGAGTAGTGAGTATACCTAAAATGGTGCATATGTTATGTCCTTACTCCTCAATCTTCCTAAACTTGGTAGATATCCAGAGAATGGTATAGAATGCTGGCCTATTGATCACTCGCTATCAACCAAGTGCATCACTTCCTTGAAGTCTCATAACATAGTATACGATTCTGACAAAGCCATTAAGATAATGGATCAACTGTTCAAACTCTTTTTTCGTGAGCAAAAAGCTTAGAGGATATTTCCTTGAGCATCAAGTACTTTTTTTTCAAACGGTATACTTTTATTTTTTGGGGGTTGCTTTAAGATCAATCAATTATTGTCGTTGCACTTGAACTCATATTCTTATAACTCAGTTCTTTTAACATCTTAGACCTGAAGCAGCCATCTTAGTCATTGACTTCTAGTCAATGGTATTCTCCATCCATCCATAATATATTGTTTGTTTATTTTTTACACGATCTTCCAGATATACTTTTAACCTTCAATATCTTTAATTCCATATAATTTCGTTAATAGAACAAGGGTAATAAAAAATCAAATAGAATTTTTTTAAAAAGGCAATATCAAAATAAATATTAGTCCTAACCAAACACGTTATGGTACTATGAAATTCAAATCGCCAAAAAGTATTGGTCAAATATTAAAAAGAAGAAATGCTCGATAAATCCGTAAGTCGAATTATATTTTGAATTTTTTTAGAGAAAGGATAATATACTAGAATTAATAAACAACTTTTATAAAAAGATGATTTTGTGAAAGTTTACATTGAAGCGAACCTAACAAGATTTCACTTGAGTATATTTTTGTATATATTAATGAGAATATTTGGTCAAAGATTTTAAAGTTTAACCTCAATAGAGATAAACAAGCACTATATTATGGGACGGAGGGAGTTTAGTTGTGTAAAAAACATATTTAGTGCTTGTTTGGTTCAAGTCATGAAATAGAAATAGAAATAGAATGAAATCAAATAGAGAAGGAGAGTAGCTTCAGACACTATTTTTTTAATTAGTAATCTTTTTCGTTGTTTGTTTCAAGCCATGTAATGGAAAGGGGATTAAAAACATAACCACCAAAAAATGAATTTGTTACTTGAGGGGGAAAGGGAAGGTAATAAACGAGGGGAGTCCATCAATAACAGATAATGGTAATGAATTGAAGAAGGATTTAATCAAACAAGAAGAATGAAAATAGGTAATTGATTTTATAATTTTTTGGATCCCAAAAATATTGAACCAAACATGCTTTTAGCTGAACCTCTGAAGCAAAACTCACGAGTAGAGTACGATAGGTATGTTTGTTTGTACTCCCTTCATGCTGAATTACTTGTCCAATTGATTGAATCTTATGTTTAGGGATGGCAGTGGGGCGGGTCAAGTAGGAGACCCGCCCCATTACCGCCCAAGTGGGGCGGGGATGGGTTTAGGTTTGGCGGGAATGGGGCGATGATGGGGATTAGAATCCTACCCGCAATGGGTGGTGGAGCGGGTATGGATTTTATGCTACTTCCATCCTATCCCCGCCCGCCCTGCCCCACCCCCGCCCGCCCCACATATGTATGATTAAAAGTCTATTTATATACTTATATTATTAATAATTTTATCTTGCAAAATATAAATATGTGGGTATGACGCAAAAAAGAAGCGGGTGCAAATACCCATGCAGGTGGTGGGGGTGAGGGTGAAGGTGAAGTGGGTACGACGCGGGTATGAAGCGGGTGCGGGAACCCATGCGGGTGGTGGGGCGGGGTGGATATAAATACGTACCTGGTGGGGCGAGATGAGTCTGAAATTTTCCCCGCAATAGGTGGTGGGGCGGGGATGGAGATTGAAATTTTATGCGCGTGCGGGTGTAGAGGTACCATCCTCCGCACCCGCCCCGCCCAATTGTCATCCCTACCTATGTTAACTACACAACATAATTGCATAATTTTTAGGGGGTGTAATTTTTTTTACGGAAATATGATATCTGAAAGAAATAATTTGTTAGTGGTCTCAGTTTCCTACTACCACCACACCATTGATAGTACAATTTGAACTACAATTAGTATTATGTGCATCGGGTATGTAATAATTTTATTGTCAGACCAGTTCATTTAATTTTTAGCCAAAATGGCCATTATTTTTTCCGTCAAAAAGGACAATTTTTGGAGTCAAAACAAATCATTTTTAAACAAAGGATAATTTTATCTTAAAAATGCTACAGTTCACTGGAAGGTATGAGACTTGATCGAGTTCCACTCCCGCATCGGTCATATGGGGGATGATGTAAGGTTCATATATCGACTCTCCTTCCCTTAGGCTAGCTTTCGGAAATGGTTCTCCTGTGAAACTGTATTAATGGTAACAGAGCCAACCACCTCTCATTTGCGCCACATGTGACATATGGAGGTGACTTAGGTGCGCGTCCAGAGCCTTATCTCCATGAACTTTTCCAGAGGTGGCATATTACAACCTATTGCAAGGTGTGGGACTTGAGTCCTATATCAATCATGTGAAGGGTGACTAATGTGGGGGTTTATATAGAACTATCGGTCAAAATGATGAGTATTATATATATTTTAATACTATGGTCAAAATGAATGAGTTTAACTATGGCGGCCGATTTAAGAATGAGTATTATATTTCATAAAATGATATTACCTTGATAATATATGACAAAATTATATATTAGTGTTATCAATGCTTAGTTTTCTTATTATATTTTTATAATATTTTTTCAAAAATACATGTATCATTTTTCATATTCTGAAAACTATTTTATGATAAGAAAGTAGCCTAACAAATTAGGCGTATAACTAGAATGGTTAAATAAGATTATATCTTCAATATGCGGGAATTAGTGTGAACTAACTTAAACATCTATATAACAAATTGATGTAGACGAGTCATATTAACACTTTGTTACCTATTGTTGTCCTACCAACTGTTGGTATGATTGATCTACATCAAGCTTCAGATTCAATGCATTTATCTAATACCACTACAAGAAAATGGACCTATTGTGGGGTTTGTTTTAGTATACTTGGTTTTATACTTTTATATCCTTAAATGCATGAATTTATCAATTTCCATGAGTAATGCTTTTATGATGTAATAATTATTTCTAATGAAATTTTGTTTGAAGTAGGCTTTATATAACTGGTGTAACTTCCCTAGCCACTCAAGTTATTACTTTTAAGTAGATAGATTGATACAAATTATGGGTTGCAATAAGATCCATATTTCTAGGAAATAGATCCCACATGCAATGCATATATTTTTATGAACATGACATGATTTTTCTTTGGGGGGGATATTACGCTAGTGGACGAGAATGTGTGGAATGTGGAACCCTTTACTTTTCGTGGTGTTGGTCTAACATTCATACAGCTTGCTTTACTTGGACATTTCTAAAGGCATGGATTTACTTGACAATTATGTGTACTACTTAATCATGACTTGATTTATCTGAATAGGTTGTCCTCTTCATCTCTTTGCTAGATGCCTTTATGATGCCCGAGTGAGATATAAACGTAAACCTAGAGCTAATCACATATAGGTCCAAGGGGAATTAGTTTCAATTACTTTCCTGGCCGAAGTTGCTAGAATATGGGCCTGAGAAACATCATCTCTACTACATTTAGTACAAGATATATAATCTAGACTTTGAGCTAAGCTTTTGAAGTCTTTAAGGATAGATGTTATGTTTGTGTCACATGTTGAAGTGTTGATGAGAGATTGCACTAGGATCACGCAACCTGTTTTTGTTTAATCCCATTGATTACCACATGTGAATGTCCCACGTTAGAGAAAGAGGAGAGACTAAACCTTTTTATAAGTTTTGGAACTACTCCTTCTATCACCAATTGGTTTTAGGATGGAACCTACATGGGTTTGTAAGTTATAAGTGGGCTAAACCCTCATCCTCCTTATTGGGTTACCCAGGCCCATTTTATATAATCCAAAAATTAACATGATATCATGAGGTATAGATCCCTTTTTTTCCGCTTCCGCTATCATCTTCTTTATTTCTTTCCATATATAAACTACTCCTTCCATGGCTACACCATCAAAATCCTTTCCCGACGCCGGCAAATGATGGTGATATTGATCTCCTTTCCTCTTCATGCCTCTTCTATCTCTCCTTTAATGATAACAATAATGGAAACCCTCTATGCTCTTCCTTCCCCTCTTTAACCAAGAAAGCTTCACCCCTATATGCATCTTTCCTTCGAATCTTTTGGCATCCCGTAGTTTGACTACCACATATTGCCACATAAAAAAAAATCCTCTCCAATCATTTGGAACATTTCGGCCATGGAATGCTACACCTCTACTACATCTCCCTCCTTTAAAATCGGGAACACTTCAACTCCAACTAAAATTCGACTTAACCCCTTCGACACCCTCATAGCTTGAATACCAAGAACGTCGCCAAACATGAAACTCCTTTCTCCAAACGTCTATGGAGAACATTAACAATCTCAACAATTATCACCATTCTATCATGGATATCCTCCTCTCCTTCAATTAGGGCTGATTAACAGATCAGGTTGGGTCGTGTTCGGGTTCGGGTTAATAATAAACGGGTTGAACATGTCCCAACCCAAACCTAACCCGTTTATTAAACGGGTTGCAAAACTCAACCTTGACCCGACCTATTTATTAGACGGGTTATCCATATAACCTTTTTAACCCATTCACATATTTATTACTACTAAATTTTTATTAAAATTTATTAATTTTCAACAATAAATTTACATAAAGGTATGCATGATTAGATTTTCTTTTGAATTTTTGTGTTCTACAATTAGTATTTTTGAAATTTTCACCAACTTTAACACAACTTGTTAGGAAATTTGTATTTTAATGAGTTAAACAGGTCAAAGCAGGTTAATTTCGGGTTGAAAATCTCAACCTTAACCTAACCCATTTAATTAAATGGGTAAATCTTATCAACCCATTTACTTAAATTGGTTAAAAATCTCAAACCAAGCCCGCTTATTTCAAGTCGGTTTCGGATTCGGTAAATGGGTTGGGTCAGTTTTTCACAGCCCTACCTTCAATGGTGATAACTGATAACTGACAATATGAGACCTCCTATTGCAAAGTTAGCTATGGATGCCACCATGCGACCACGCAAACACTCTCCTCCTTGGCATCCGCCGGCATGAGCTGAATGCCAAGTCATGTCAAATGGCCTATGAGCTCTGGCCTCCAGTGCCAATGGGCACGAAAGGAACAAGTGATATGTGTCTTCTATGTCGTGAAGGCAGATCGGACATTCACTCGACTCCGTAATTTGCCGGCAATAGAGATTTCGTTTAGTAGCGAGTCCATTGTGCCACAACTTCCAGATGAAGAGTTTCCATTTTGGCATGATGCGCAATCCCCATAAGACACGGAAAAATTCCTTGTCCGAAGCGGATGTCATGCTACATATTTCATTTTGCTGATGAAGGAGTAACGCGTACCCCGATTTAGTGTTATACTTCCCCGATTTGCTATAAGGCCACAAAATTTTGTCCTGTTTATTAGGCCCCGTAGGTAGCTCAATACTTTTGATTTGACGAGCTGAATAAGGTTCAAACAAATCATTGATTTTCCGAGAGTGCCATTGTTGTTGATCTGCTAAGATATTGGCTCCTTCTCATGTATAAAAATGAGGGACACACAGGCAATTCTATTTCTTCCTTTGTTGGTACACTATGGTCAATCTGGAAACTTCGCAATGAGCAGGTTTTTCGGGAGATTAGGCCATCTATCAACTCAATCCAGCGTCTCCTACTTCAGAGTGACCAGGAACACAAAGTCTTCATAGCGGAAAGGAGCGATCCGTCTAGGAACCCTAGGGACCCAACGTCTCCTCCGGGTTTCAACCTTGTGCACCTTGGGAAACACACTTGGGGGGCGCATCCTCTCACCATTACAATTCATGCGGTGTGGGATAAGTGCAAGCTTTCGACGGGATTTGCCTGGGTTCTTCCTTCGATACTCATAAGCAACCAAAGGGAATATGGTGGGTTTTCCTATGCTTCTTCGGCTTTAGCTGCCGAAGCTATGACGTGTCGTAAGGCTCTCTCCTAGGCCCAGCAAGCAGGACACATGAATCTAACCATTCTCACGCAGTCGGGTCAACTTCTCCAGATTCTTCGCTCGAAAGACTTTGGGGACATCTCAATCAAATGGACCATTGAAGCGATTAGAACTCTGGCTTCCACATTCAACATGTGTCAAGTCTCCCGGGTTTCTAGTGCTCAGATAGCGGAAGCGAAGCGGCTAGCCCTTTGGTGGAGGCGTTATCAGATAGCTTACGTATGAAGGGCAAGCAAGTTTTTGTCTTGCCTTGCTCTTCTTTTGGTTGTTGTGTTTTTTCTGGCCTTATTTGTCGCATTTTTCTTCGTTGTCAAAAAAAAAAAAAAAAAACACTCTCCTCCTTAGCTGCATTCCCCCTCCCTAAAACTCCATGAAGAAATTCAACATTTTTTTATTTTCTATCCCTCCTTAATCAAAATTTTGGTGGCTTTCTCACCAGAAAGGCTAAATCCCCATTTTTTTCTCCCAACAGATACCACTCATCTCTATCATAGACCTCTCATATTCTCCTCCCCATTTACTTACTGTTTACACAACAAAACTCGTTTCCTTGCTATTGCATGTTGCGACCCCTCTTTGTCATACCCTTTTAGTTCCATTAACCTAAACACCTTGAAAAAAAAAAACAAACCCCTCCTCTCTTGCACTATCAATGACACCTTGACAATAGAGCACTCTACTCATTATACTCGTCGTCACTCCACCTCGTGTTAGGATTCCAATGCAACAACTTCTCATATATTGCAAACCACTTCATCTATGGTGTTTGCCCCTTCCCCTACTTTTTTCCAAGACTTGTCTCCTGTCCGGTAGTCCGTCTCGCGAGGGAATATTAGAGATAAATGTAAGACTAAGTCTAACATTATCTTAGTTGAGTTTGTTAGTCAAAGTTTTATCTTTTATTCTCTCTGTAATTCTCCTTCTTTATTCTCTGTAATTATCACTTGTAACTACTTGCTATTACAGTGTACGTAGCTTTATCTCACTAGCTTCCTAAGTTGTATAAATACACAACATGATTAATATACAAACATAAGTTTTCTCTCACTCTCTTCTCATAACTCTATCAATGGTATCAAAGCTCGAATTGTGCGTCTCTTCTAAACCGGGCCTTTAATTAAGCAACTATACAAGGGTTTACCTTGACAAGATGTCCAACACCTAAGAGGATTATTTTTGATTACCTTTTCAAATAGCTCTAAATTCTAAAGACACTCACATGTGAGGAGGAGTGTTGAATCCCATTGGTGACCACATGTGAGTGTCCCACATTGGAGAAAGAGGAGAGACCGAGAGACTAAACCACTTTATAAGCTTGGAGCTACTCATCTGTCACCAATTGGTTTTAGGATGGAATCTTCTTGGACTTGTAAGTGGGCTAAACTCTCCTCTTTATCGGGTTACCTATTCCCATTTCATATAATATGAAAATTAACACTTTTAAGTAGAATGCTTCTTGATCAGAAAGATGCCGCAAACCCGAATGGCATGAAGTAGAGCACAAGCTTGTGTTTGTAAGGCTGAAGAGCCAAATATTCATCGAGCATTAAAGTGAAGGATAGGCTCAGAGTTAGAAGTGAAATGCCTGCAAATAGCCGCTTTTCAAGGACTAACATGCTTTTTTGAAACACCTCTTTCCTTTATGTGAGAGATTTTGAGAGAAGTATTTCACTTATTTTAGAACACATATATATCTTTTATTTTTAATAATACTCACAACGTCAAAATGTGCACTAGGATCAACGAGAAGAGAGAGATATAAAAGTATCCTCATATGATATGAGAGAAAGAGAGAATATATCGCTAAAAATATCTATGTTAATAGAAAACTTCCTAAAAAAAAAGGATGTTGTTGAGTACTCCCTCCGTTTTATTTTAATTTATTCACTTCACTTTGGGGGAGAATCAAGGAGGAAGTACAAAAGTATGAGAGAGAAATGAAAAGGTGAAGAGAGAAACTGAAAAATGAGAGAAAGAAACAAAAGAGCGAGTTAAAATATTTAAAAGTGAATGACATGGGTGGAAAAGGAGGAGAAAGTAGATGTGATATGTTACCAAAAATAGAAAAAGAAATAGACTAAAAAGGAAAATGTGTAGATTAAAAAGAAATAGACTAAAAAGGAAAATGTGTAGATTAAAAAGAAACAGAGAGAGTATTATAATATAGAGGAAATATATAGAGTATAAATGCTGCATGCATGTTGTAGTGTATGGGCGTATACATTTCCTTGAAGAACCATTATTTTTTAGAATGAGGTAGGAAGTAATGGAACTGGATGAGCAATGATTAACTACAGTTCTTGTACGACAATCAGTGTGTTTTGAAAAAAACTAAGAGTAATTGGACATGTACCTAAATTGGACGTACCTAAGCCGTAAGCACCTAACCAAACATCTCCGATAATCTTGGCGAAATTGGAACCATTCTTTGATTTATTCATGCAATCACATGCCAATCGACCTAGCTGTATGACTGTATCTAATATAAAACGGCACTCTTTCTAAAATTGGAGAGCGGAAGCCTATGTTGAATTTGTCACCTGATTGGAGGCAGCCAATAATTCAAAAACAATGAAGACAAATGAAACTATTAAAGGCCTGTTTTCCCTTCAAAAAAAAAAAAAAATTAAAGGCCTGTTTTTCTTACAAAGGGATTTATTTTTCATTTTTTTTAGTACAATTTGTTGTGAGAAAAGATATATATAGAGAGAATGTTACTAAAAGAAATTTATCAGAAGAGTATTGTATATCAGTTCAGTGTATTCACTTCTTACAAATGGTAGTATTTATAGGCACAAACCTTACTGTGTATTTTGCATAAATCAACAATAACGGCAAGAAAAACTTACCATGCATTGAATGCATGGCAGTGGACTTCACTGTGTTCAACAGTGGAATTGGTCATTCCACTGTTTTCACAACACTCCCCCTTGAATGTCCACTGATAACTCATAACAGATGTTGTCCTATTTAGAATGCTGTTAGGAAAATCCCTGTGGGAAAAATCCATAACTAGGGAAAGGAGTATAACTATAATATATCCTTATATGCTTAAAATTAACTGCCTCATTAAAAACCTTGTCAGGAAAAACCCGTGGGATAAAAACCTGATCGAAGGGAAAAAGAGTGCAGCGCATATAATACTCCCCCTGAATCTAGCATATATCATGAAGATGACGCATTCCAATTTTTCGGACTAATTCTTCAAATTTCTTCGCCGGAAGGGATTTGGTGAATAAATCTGCAAGATTCTCACATGATTGGATTTGTCGATGTTGATCGTCCCTTCCTTTTGGAGGTCATGAGTGAAGAAGAGCTTTGGTGATAAATGTTTAGTTCTGTCTCCTTTGATGTACCCTTCGCTTACTTGGGTGATGCATGCAGTATTGTCTTCGTAGATGATAGTTGGATTTGTTGTTATTGTTTCCATCCCATTCTTCTTGGATATTCTTGATCATTGACCTTAGCCATACACATTCCCTTCCAGCTTCATAAAGAGCAATTAATTCTGCATGATTTGATGATGTGGCCGTCAAAGTCTGCTTCGTGATTTCCAAGATATTGCAGTACCTCCATAAGTGAACAATCCGGATTGAGACTTAGCCTTTTGTGGGTCTGAAGGTAGCCAGCATCTGCATATCCAATGAGTGACGCATTGGTCTGACTGATAGAATAATCCGAGATCTTGTGTTCCTCGAAGATAACGTAATAAGTGTCTGACTCCATTCCAATGTCTCTTGGTTGGTGCATTGCTGTATCTAGCTAACAAGTTTACTGAAAAAGCTATGTCAGGTCGAGTATTGTTAGCCAAGTACATTAAAGCCACCAATTGCACTTAGATATGGTACTTCAGGACCAAGAATCTCCTCGTTTCTTCTCGTGGTCTGAATGGATCATCTTTCTCATTCAGGGAACGCACTACCATTGGAGAACTTATTGGGTGGGCTTTGTCCATGAAAAAACGTTTAGGATTTTTTCTGTATAGTTTGATTGATGGACAAAAATCCCATTTCTTAGATGTTCCATTTGCAGGCCAAGGCAAAATTTTGTCTTCCCGAGATCTTTCATCTCAAATTCTTTCATCAAGTATTTTGCAGTCGCTTCAAGTTCTCTAGGAGTTCCGATAATGTTCAAATCATCGACATATACAGCAATGATCGCGAATCCTGATTTAGATCGCTTAATGAAAACACAGGGACTGATTTGATTATTTTTGAATCCTTCTTTCAATAGGTATTCACTAAGACGATTATACCACATTCTTCCAGATTGTTTTAACCCATAGAGTGATTTTCTCAATTTTATTGAGAACATCTCTTTGGGCATGCAATTTTCTGGTAGTTTTAGTCCTTCAGGAACTTTCATATAAATATCTGTGTCAAGTGAGCCATACAAATATGCGGTCACTACATCCATCAATCTCATTTGCAATCCTTTCGAAACTGATAAACTTACCAGAAATCTTAGTGTAGTTGCATCGACTACTGGAGAATATGTCTCATCATAATCAATCCCTGGCATTTGCGAGAAGCCTTGGGCTACTAATCTTGCCTTATATCTAGTAACCTCATTTTTCTCATTTCGTTTTCTCACGAATACCCATTTGTACCCAACTGGTTTTACACCTTTTGGTATTTGGGTTATTTGACCGAATACTTCACGTTTTTCAAGTGATCTCAATTCTGCTTGAATTGCCTCTTTCCATTTTGGCCAATCTTTTCTACGGCGACATTCATCAACTGTATTTGGCTCTACATCATTTTCATCGTATGTCATTTCAACCGCTATCGAGTAAGCAAAAATTTCATTCAAGACAACATCTTTTCGATTCCATTGTCTCTTTGTAGAAACATAATTAATTGAAGTTTCATTGTTGTCTAGCTTTCATGTTCCTTTTCTTCTGGAACACGTTTCTCTTCATTTTTGTTTTCATCATGCTCTGTTGGGAGATTTATATTAATTTCGTTCGTTGTCTCCCCTTGCCTTTTCATTTTTCTCGGTTTTAAATCTTTAGAACCGGGTGGTCTGCCACGTTTTCGACGTGCTATTGACTCATTTTCAATTGCCTTATTGTCATTAGGAATTTCAATCCGTTCCGGAGCATTCGCAGCAGGTACATGTGACTTTGTCACTTTCTTAGAATCTGTGAATGCATCTGGCAATTGGTTTGCAATACTTTGCAGATGAACAATTTTCTTGACTTCTTGTTCACATGAATTTGTTCTCGGGTCCAGAAACGACATTTGCGATGCGTTCCATGTAATTTCCGATTTTATATTTTGTGGGTCCACTTTCTCTCCCCCTAAGGATGGGAATACCGACTCATTAAAATGACAGTCGGCAAATCGAGCCGTAAATAGATCACCAGTTGTTGGCTCTAAATATTTGATAATTGATGGAGATTCAAATCCAACATATATTCCCATCCTTCTTTGTGGACCCATTTTAGTACGTTGGGCGGAGCAATAGGTACATGTACAGCGCACCCAAAAATTCTCAAATGTGAGATATTCGGTTCTCGACCAGATACTAATTGTAATGGTGAGAATTTGTGATAGGCTGTCGGCCTTAATCTTATCAATGTTGCCGCATGTAATATAGCATGACCCCAAGTAGTAGATGGCAATTTTGACCTCATTATTAATGGTCTTGCAATTAATTGTAGTCTTTTGATTAATGATTCAGCAAGACCATTTTGTGTATGTACATGAGGTACAGGGTGCTCAACAATAATCCCAATAGACATGCAATAGTCATTAAATGTTTGGGATGTAAATTCCCCAGCATTGTCTAATCTTATTTTCTTTATTGTATGATCTGGGAATTGAGTTCTTAATCGAATTATTTGAGCCAAAAGTTTTGCAAATGCAACATTTCTGCTTGACAGAAGGCTCACATGTGACCATCGAGTAGAGGCATCAATTAATACCATGAAATAACGAAATGGTCCACATGCAGGATGAATAGGCCCACAAATATCTCCTTGAATTCTTTCTAAAAACATTGGAGATTCAGTGGCAATCTTATTTATAGATGGCTGATTATCAATTTGCCAAGTGAGCATGCAGAGCATGTTAATTCATTTGACCGAGGAATTTTGACATTCTTTATAGAGTGTCCATTTGAGTTTTCAATGATTCTATGCATCATTCCTGTGCCAGGATGGCCTAATCGGTCATGCCATAGAGTAAATGATTTTCTATTATCTAACTTCTGGTTAGATATCATATTAATTTCAATCGGACGTATATCTATGCGATATAGTCCCGAGGAAATTGCTGGCAATTTTTCATAGATGTATTTCTTGCCGTTTTTCTGCCGTTAGGCATATGAATTCCTCTTTGTTCACCGTCATTGTTTCCAAATGGTAACCATTCTGACGTACATCTTTGAAACTTATGAGGTTCCTTCGAGATTTACTCGAATATAATGCGTCATTAATTATCAATTTTGTCCCATTTGGAAATATAATGCAAGCTTTTCCAGAGCCTTCAATTAGCTTGGCTGTCCCAGAAATTGTACTAACATTTGCTTGGAATATTGTAAGTTTTGAAAAATACTCTTTATTTTTCAATATGGTGTGTGTTGTCCCACTGTCCAGGAGACATTGTTCTTTAGTTCCAACTTCTGATGAATTCATATCTTCATAAATAATAAATACGATGATTAGTATAAGAAAAATGTATTTTTTTAATAATAAGGACAAAATACATGAAAGTGGATATTGAAGCAGTTGAAATAAACTAAGCACATTAATCGATTGTGATCTAACAAACTTATTTTCAACTTCAGCATCATCCATAAAAAAATCTGAAACATCAAGGCTGGGCATGGATGTAGTGGCTTCATTAACAAAGTTTGCTTCAGCATTTTTTCCTTTGTTTTTTATTGAAGCTTGATATAGATCTACCAAATGTTTGGCAGTACGACATGTGCGGCCCCAGTGCCCAGTCATGCCACATCTATGGCAAGTATCATTTCCTTTATAGGACGTCTGCCTCTGATTTCCAGATGATTGTCCCCAATTTTTATCAGAATGTTTAAAATTATTATTTCTTGGGGAAAATCGGCCTCTTCCACGTCCACGCCCTCGGCCACGGTAATTACCACGTCCTCTCCCACGACCGTTGTAATTACCGCGTCCACCACTATGTATAGCATTTGCTTCTGGTGGATTAGAGCTTTCTATTAGCATTTATCTCATGAGTGGCTGAAGACCCCGTAGGTCTAAGATTATGATTTTTCAGCAAAAGATCATTATTTTGTTCAGCCACAAGTAGTACTGAGATTAGCTCAGAGTACTTTTTGAAAGCTCTGAACCTGTATTGTTCTGCCAATATGATATTAGAGGCGTGGAAAGTGGAGAGCGTTTTGTTTATCATTTGCTCTTCTGTGATGGGATGATCACAATATCTTAACAATGATACAATTCTAAACAATGTTGAATTGTAATCACTGACCGTTTTAAAATCCTGGAACCTCAGATTGGTCCAGTCATAATGTGCCTTTGGGAGAAGCACATTTTTGTGATGCCCATATCTTTCATTTAGGCTATCCCATAGTTCTTTTGGATCATCCACAAGTAGATATTCACTTTTTAAACTTTCATGTAAATGATGTCTTAGGAGGACTAAGGCTTTTGCCTTTTCTTGTACAGTCGCAATTTTAACTGATGCGCTGTTGTAGTTGCATCCCCTTGTTGGGTTGTCACATCTTTAATTGTATGTTCCAGTCCTTGGGCCTTTAAATTCATTTGGGCGTCCACCGTCCATTCTAAAAACTTTTGCCCAGATAGATCTAGTATGTTAAATTGTCTTTTCACTAGATCTCCCATTCTTTTGACTACAAATAGGTAAATATTTGAAATTAGTAATGATGATAAATCACATATATATATTATCTCCCCCTGATTTATATCATTATTATTATAGATAAATAATACAAACAAAAAAAACTAAAAATAGCGTACAACAATAATGAAGCTAAGCAAAAAAAACAAGAAAATACCAAAAATAGAAACAAAATACAACAAGTGAATAAACAAAAAAAACTTCCTAAAATGCACTTAAAGACAAAAAAAATTGATATTCATGTGCATTTTTCGCCATTCTTCCGGGGGAAATTTTTTTTTTTGTCTCCTATTTATGTATTAGGAGATATATCATTAATGCCATGAGGAGGAAAAAGAAACCGGCTATAAGAAATAAGTAGAGTTTTATTTTCCTAAAATCCTCTTCAAAAGAGGAAGATGAGGGTGGAGGACGGTTGTCGTCGGCGTTAAACATGGTGGCCGGAAGGTTGAGGAAGAAGGAAAAAAATTTGTGGGTTTAGAGAAAAAAAATCGGAAGAAGATAAGGGATATGTGGTGAAAATGGGGATGGTAATCCGCTTTTATAGAGGGTTATCCCTAACTGTGCAGTTCATATACAGTTAAAAAATATACAACGCAATAAAATTCTAATATTGACAAATATATATTAGAGCATGCTAGTAAATTGGTAATATAATATATGTAACTATAAATGCAAAAAAAAAGAAGATTAGAGACAATAATATATAATAATGTTCTGAATGCTTGTTCCCTGCATACATAGACATTATTGCACATATAAGACATAATAATGCTATCACTTCACTAGGCCGTCCATATAGGTGGCAATAAAAAAAATTAACCTGTCCATATAGGCGGTTTAAGAGCAGATAAAATAAAATAACGTAAATAAAATGTCCTTGCCCTCCATGAAGGTGGCGTTAAAATTATTTGTTTTCTGCGTTAGTAGTATGGTGACGTTTACTACTAGTTTCTTCCTGTTCATCTCTATCTCTTTTATTACTGGGCGAGGTTGATTTTCAGCTGGTTGTATAGGAGGGTTATTATTGGTGTTGGGAACAGGGGTTTGTGGGTTTTCTCTGGTATGAGTATTTGTACCGTTGTTACGGTTACTGGGTCGGGGCTGTATTACAGTTCCCTCGCTGGGTTGGTAGTGAATGGCACATTGTTTCGCTCTATCCAAAATATAAACACCCGAGACAGAGACATTGTGTAAAACAATGTTAATCCCGTTACTTTGTTGGTCCATGTTCGGTAGTAAAAGGGTTGGGCTTGGAGAAAAAAAATTTAAACTTAAAAAAAATGGATGTAAAGATTTTAAAGATACTTTTAAAAAAATTTCTGGTAGAACACTCGTGCTGATAACGTGTTGTGAGAAAAGATATATAGAGAGAATGTTACTGAAAGAAATTTATCAGAAGAATTGTATATCAGTTCAGTGTATTCACTTCTTACAAATGGTAGTATTTATAGGCACAAACTTTACTGTGTATTTCGCATAAATCAACAATAACGGCAAGAAAAACTTACCATGCATTGAATGCATGACAGTGGACTTCACCGTGTTCAACAGTGGAATTGGTCATTCCACTGTTTTCACAACACAATTCATATAATTCGATTAATTATAATTCCAAAAATAAGGAAGAATGGGTGATTAATATATAAAGCTATCAACTTCAATGTTCTATCACATATAGTAAAATTTTAGTAGCGGTATTTGGGTTGTGTACATACCTTAAGCAATCATCTTTAGTAGTTTTATAAAAATTTCAACACTCTTTTAAATTGTAAATAACATTAATTGATTAACATTTGGACGTATATCAAGAGTTAACTACCTTCCAAGCACTCAAAGTATTCATCTCTTTTCCGTTAAGGACCTAAAGTAATTTTTTGCTCTTCCATCTCTACTACAGAACCGGACGTGAGAGTTTCTTCTCATCCGGCTCCTCGCGCATGAAAAGATTCAAAAAATGAATATTTAATTTTATATAATTCCAAGGGATTATTTAAAACATAACTTGACACCATTAAGTTAGTAAACACCAAAAACAGAAAAATTAATTCAATACAAAAAAAATCAACTATTAAGCTAAAATTTTCTGAAAAACAAAACTATTAAGCTATGAATATTCCAAATCTGTTAGGAGCAACAGAAAGTCATAAAGTTCAACATTTCCACTAAACATGTTTGTCATAAATTGATTTTATTGCATATCTAAATCCAAACAAGAAACAAAGGCCTAAATCTTCTAAGATATAAATTTCTCATATTATATTACTCCAAAAGAAAAAAAAAAAAAACACCAGAGGCCTAAATCTTCAAAATATACAGTTTTTCATCAAGTAACATCCAAAGTCACTCCTTAAAAAAAACGAAAGTCACCAAATTTTCAGATGTTGTAGTCAAGTCCACCTCCTTGCATATATTTTCAATAAATTTTTTTTATATATGAGTGATATATAATTAATGTACTAATTGAATAACTTTCAATAAATCATACAATTACCTAATAATAGTATTTAGAAGTGGAGGCAGAGAACCATGGTGCTCTAGTGTTGTTACTTTGTGACATGTTTGGAACACTTTCATGATTAGAGGTGATGGAATGCAAGGTATTATGCCCTTCATTATCATTATACACCGCTACACCTCCCCTTAATGGTTGCACCTAAAAATAAAATTAAAGGGGATTAGTCTAAAGTAAACTAATGCAATTAAAATTACAAACCAAATTTCACACTTACAGTTGCAAGTGTTTGAAACCCATTTGGATATGTATAGATTCCAATCCCTGTTTGGTGCATAGGTACATGTGAGTGTTGAGTAGGAAGGCTTGAATTTTCAAACCCTTGTTCTTGCCGCCCCTTCCTCTGTTGTGGCTTTGTTTGCTGTTGTTTTTGGTTCTTAGATGGAGCAAAATGTAATATATCTTGATCATTCTTACAAGTTCTGGTGTTATGACCTTGTTGTCCACATTTTGTGCATGACATTTCACTCTCCACCTTGCTTATTTTTCTCCCTCTAACAATCTCACCAGCTTGTAATCTCCTTTTCTTTTTTGGTCTACAAGCATTTACCTTTTTGACAGGAGGTGGTTGTATGGAGTATTGTGATGTTGGCCACACTTGGGGGGCCACTAAGAGGCTCTAAATTAAACTGATATGCTTTTAAATAGTTGCACTTATGAAACCAATCTGCCACATATTGCTCTGGAGGATCACCATCCTTCCATATTGCAGCTACAACATGATTGCAAGGAATGCCACTAACTTGCCACGCATTGCAGCTACAAGTTCTATTCAACAAGTTGACAACACATTTGACTTGTGTGGCTCCTTCTCTCACACCAAAAGAGAATCTCCCATCCCAATAAGCTGCCCATCCTCTTGCATGAGTTTCTTTTGATGAAGAAAGTGATTTTTCCTCTTCTTGTGAGTTGTGACTGATTTTTCCTCTTCTTGTTTTGATGAAGAAAGTGAATAAGTGATATTTTCTCCCGAGTGGGTAAGTGTAAAGGAAGTTTTTAGGTTTCTTTTATTTTTTTTATTTTTTTTTTGGCAGCATTTTTTTTTGCCGTTAGTTTAAGCTATTATATTTAACGTCTGTTAGTGTTGATCCTTTATGGGAGCAAAAAATTACTTTAAGTCCTTAACGGAAAAAAGATGAATACTTTAGGTCCTTAGAAGGTAGTTAACTCCGTATATCAAAGACTAGCAATAAGTTAGAGGAGAAGCTTTATACATTAAAAAAGGAATATATAATACTCCATCCATCCCATCAGAGGTGGAACTAGAGTGGGTCACGTGACTCCTCAAATTAAAAAAATAAAATTAAAGATTTTTTCTAAAAAAAAAAGAAAAAAATTAAACTAGGGAAGCGCAGCAACACACGCAACACGCTAATGTCAGTTTATGCTTTTTCGCCCACTTGCATATATTCATTAATTGTAGTGGTCCCAATATTCCCAAGTTCAATTCTTATCAGATTTCAAATAAAAATAAAAATAAAAATTAAAAATCATTTAATTTTGAAAACTATCAGTTTCTCCCCCCTCCTTTCCCAACATAATCAATTCTCACGCTAAAAAAAAACCCACTGCCGTCTCACACTCTCACTGCCCAGTCAACATTCAGGCAGCCTTCACCGTTCACCGCCGCACGCCCGCACCGACACTCCGGCAGGCTACACCGCTCCTCGCCTCCTCCGACCAGCCCGCAACCATCGCCCATCAGGTATTACAGAATTTAAATTTTAATTTTTTTACATTATTTATTCCTAATTCTTTAATTGTATATTTAAAATCTTATTTGGTTGATATTAATTGTAATATTTGCTGTTTGCATATATGTGTGAATTTTCGAATTTGTAAAGTGTGATAAGTGATTGATGCATTTTGTTAGTTTGTTGTTTTTTTTTGAATGTTGAATTTGTGAAATGTGAATTCATATAAATTAGGTAGTGGTAATTAATTATAATTTTTTTTGATGATTTAGTTTCTTTATGATGGTAATTTATTGATTGATTTTCATATAGTTTAATAGTTAGTTCATATGTGTTAATTTGTATTAAATAATGAATATAGGAAACAATGAGTGATACACCTAGATAAAAAAAAAATCAAAGGCAATTGAAAAACAACCGATCTTCGACAATTTATATTAGACAATGTGTCTTTGCGTTGTAAAATTTTCTATATTGTATATCCTTTGTCTTTTTTTGTGACCCCTCGATTTTGAAATCCTGGCTCTGCCACTGCATCCCATAATATAGTGCTCACATTTTTTTTTGTGTGTCCCAAAATATAGTGCCTACTTTCTTTTTCATCAATTTGATTGGAATAAATTATCCTTCATTTCTACATAAACTTTCCAAATTACCCATATCTTTCTTCAAAGTATGTGTCTTATTTATTATTTTACACCATTCCAAGAAAAATTCATTACTTTTTAATTTTATTTTAAAGAAAAAAGAAAATAAAAAACTAGTTCCAAGACAAAAGTACCAAAAAACACTTACTTAAATGCATGTTTTTGGAAAATCCTACAACTACTCCTTCTACTTTTCTTAATTTTCATGAAAAATGAGAAGTGAGCACTATATTATGGGACGGAGAGAGTAAAATTTAATAGGAAGTTTTGCCCTAGCTTTATGAAATTTTTTATTGTCAAATCTTTCCGAATTGGTTTCTTTCTTTTTTTTACCGAAAATTCCTTTGCATGTCATCTACACTAAACTTGCACTTTGTCTTGATGCTTTTTTTTGGACATTAATGAAATTTGCATTAATTGAATCTTGAATTACAAAATAGGGATAAGACATGCAAATGTAAATAGAAAACAGACTAACACTAAACTGAGTTTTTCTAACTCTTATTACTAACCATAAAAAGTAAAAACAAAGAGTAAAACTGGTAAGAATCTGCTTGGTATGGAGGCATTTATTGTTGATGATGGTGTAATAAAGTCAAAACTCTGATAGTTGTGGTGATTTGCAATTTTCTACAGTAGCGATATACGAAGAAATGGTGGCTTCTTAGAAGATGAGTGGTAAGAGGAGCAGATTTCTTTCACGATTCGGAAACCTAATAAACAAGAGCGAGATTTGCATTTCGCGGCATTAGCAACTATAGTAGCATTATGTAACCTGAATTTCTTGGATTATGATTCGAGGAAGAGTCACAAAGGTGTTCTCACGAAAAAGTATTACAAGTTTCTTCTTTTGATAGGAAACAACATTTGAGTTGACACAATGTAGACCACAAGATTCAACTGGGATATCGCCGTCCAATATGAATTTTTCAAGGCAAGTATCTTTAAGATCATTGTCATGCTGAAATGAGAACTAAGTATTGTTAGCTCTCGAACACAACTCCAATCTACAAAATCGATGAACACACGTCCCAACCATGAAAACCTTTTTCCTCCTCGTCCACCCCCTCACATACTCTTGAATAAACAACTAGAGGATCCCTAAACTTTGGTTCCCCACTTTCAACTTTCCTTTTTTCAGTATCTAAGATATTACCATCATTTTAGACTATTACTTTAGAACCTTCCTTCCCCTATTCACCCTCAAGAGTCGGATTTGTTTTAACTCAAAATTTAGGTAGCCTACTCTAGTTTTAGAGATTGGGATGAGAAATTGACTATACCTAATAGAAGATTTTTCGTCCTCTTGATTCAACTTTACCTTCACCTGATACTCCAAGAAACCTAGATATTCTACCAATCCAAATTGAACAACCATGCCTTTCCCAACTGACACTCACTCTCCAATTTCCATAACTAACCAACTGAACAACTTGAAATAAGGGACATGCTACAATAATTAGTATTCGCAAAATTACCAAGTATATTAACAAGGAAAATAACTCATTAATATCTAAACAACCAAAAAATCATTTTACAATAGCAAATTATGCTGGAGTTTATAAGAGTATATAATAGAAACTCTAAGTTTGCTTCACAAGAATATGAAGATTCCTTTTTATCTTTTGTCCCACATTGAAAGAATAAAAGGAAAGTGTAAGGTTTATAACCAATACTCTTCCTCTACCTTTGAGTTGTGTAGCAATGAGGATTTTAGTGGGTATGTGGTGATTGGAGTTACCAAGTGCGCGCGTCTCCCTCGCGGACTGGGTGAGGGTCATGGGCCTTGGGCTTCGGAGAATAAACTTAACTATTTTTTTGGGTCAATATTTTGTCTGCATTTAATGACAGTTTTTACCAATCTTAAGTTAACGTTTTTTCCCCTAATCTCTCCCTTAATGTTTTCGATTTTCCCTAATTTCTCTCCACATAACTGCTGCCACAATTCTCTCTATTAATTGATTGTTTTCCCCACGATTTCAGCCTTCTTTTGATCTTGTTCTGGTTTCATTGGGCACACCGAAAAACACAAACAAACTCTCCTTCTCTTCGTGTTATTTCTTCTCTATTATTCTGGGCAATATTTAAGATCGTTCTCAATCTGCTTTTCTGTCAATACCGAAAATGTAGATACCCTGTATCCCTGGAGGTTGATTTCTGTGAGCCCGTGTGTTGTTACGGGAAAATTCAACTTTAGGACAGTGATCTTCTCACGCCACCTTTATTAGACAAGTTAATTATAATTGTTACCAGTTTACGTTCCTATAAATTATTCGTCTCGATGTCCTTCTACATTTTCTCATATGATCCATCAAAACGTTTTCTTTAGTTTTCTGTATTGTGATTGTTGATGCGTGAATGTATCAATCCAGTCTTTGATCCATTTTTTACCAACTAAACTTTAATGGGGTCGTTGTTTGATCCAAAATCGAATAGAATATTGGGAATTTTAATCCTAAATTGTCAAAATGACTTTTTAATTTAGGAGATTGCTTGATGAGAAGGTAGCATATGAAAGTTGAAGTCCTCAATTCCTGACAAATAATAATTACTTTGGGGGATGATGTGGCGGATCTAAGATTTGACTCATATGGATTTGGAGTCCTTTGAAAATTTGACGTAAATAAATCTATAATAGTTTATGCATTAGCAATTCTGTAGCACTTTTTAGGCACTAAAATATATAGATGTAGAAAAGAACAAGTAAAAACTCAGTTTTTTTTGGAAGAAATATAAATCCGAATATATTAACTATTCACAAACGGAAAATTGGAAGGCAAAAATTTTAGAGTAATATGTAATACACTTAGACATTAATTGGGGTCTATAAAAATTAAGAAAGGGAAATTTGATATAAATAATCTATACATTATTTCAAGTTGTGGGATGGTTCTCCAGTCAAACTCATACTATTGATTCACTAGTAATAAAAATGAAGAGTTCATATTATTTGAATAAGATAGCACTCAAACTTGGATATTTGCCAAAATAATAAAAAGTTGAGATAATTAACAAAAGATTGGTAAAATTTGGGTTCATTTGGATAAATTTTGCACAAAAAAAAGGAGCAAAATGCTCTATAAAACTTAAACTAAAATTGCCAAAAAAAAAAACTTAAACTAAAAGAAAACAAAATGAAAAGTAACACTCTATTTGAATAATAAAAAAATATAAATAAATTTGATGGAAAGAAAATAAAAGTAAAGAATGGTCTCAGACCATCAGTCAAGAGTGAAGATATTGTCAAGAAAAGAAAAAAAAGAAGAGAAATGACACAAAAATCTTTCGTGAGAGTCGAACTCGTGTTTGAAGTATCAAGGGCTGAAGATATACAACCCACAATCCATTGAACCAAATGTCTACAACTGATTTAATGCCAAGCGAGAGTTTATAAATACTCTTTTCTTTTCGTTTTTTTCTTGATTTTTTGCTTTTCCTCGAGCGTGGATTCAGTTGAACCCACTGAACCCACGCTGGATTAGCCAAGGGGGGAAGGGAGATTGGGGGAGTTTAAAAAGGAGGAAATTCACGAAAATGTAATGAATTAGAGAATAGGGATTAATGATAGTAAAGGTATACGCTAAGGTAATGAAATAACATTTTAGCTTATTTTTCTTAGGCGAGGTAATGACAATAACTTCATAAATCTCCGATCTTTAATTTCCAATTGTTACCATATCCTATATATAAAACATCCTTTTTAATTTACTTTGTATTTACGAAACTTCTCGTCTAATTACATGAAACAACTCGTGCCATGGAAAACACCCTTCCATGAAGATTATCATATGTAAAAGTTATTACCATAAAAATCAAGAGTACAAGGTATTTTAATTGTTCCAATACCTTAAAGGGTGCATTTTTTTTTTTGTTTTATAAAATTAGGCGGTATAATACTCCTTCCCTCTCAATAATATAGTACTCACATTCTTTTTTGGGTGTCCTAGAATGTTGTGCCTACTTTTTTTTCATCAATTTGTTTGGACTAAATTATTTTTCATTTCTACATAAACTTTCCAAATTACCCATATCTTTCTTTCAAAATATGTGCCATATTTATTAATTTACACCATTTCAAGGAACATTTATTACTTTTAAATTTTATTTTAAAGGAAAAAAATCCTAGTTCCAAGACAAAAGTATCAAAAGACACTTGCTTAAATGTATGTTTTTGGAAAATCCTACAACTCATTCTATTTTCCTTAATTATCGTGAAAAATCAAAACTAAGCACTATATTATGGGACAAAGGGAGTAGTATTACCAATCATGTAAATGTTTGTATCTCATAACTTTAAAATTTTGGATTCAATTCTAGTAGAGGTACTTTGGGGTTGGAAAGTTGTAGGCAGTGACAGATCCAAGAATTTGAATCTGGGGATACGAAGTTACGGACACTTGTTGATGATACATTATTATTATTTGAATTTTGAACCACCCATTTCCATATTATTTTCTTGACTTTGAGGGATACTTGTTGATGAAAATGAAGGAGAATCGTTAATTTCATTCGACACATTTTCATTGGGAGGCGCAAGTGAAGAACAAGAATTACCTTCGGAGGATCTCATTCTTTTGAAAATGAATTGTCAAAGATCGGGTTGCTTAACTTGCTTTCCCTTGGCTTTACTTGACTTGGGTGTATCATTTGTCATTTCCTAATTGAATTCATAAAATTATTTGTTAATTTCAATTTCGAATTTTAATAAGCAAACCCTAACTAATTAATCAACATTGTCCACATTCAACAATTTACATCTAAATATTCAATTAATCTAAGAATCTAACATATATAAACTTATTAAAGTTGGAAAATATGAAATTAAAACACAAGCAAAAGAAAATATGGAAACTTAACAATTAACAACTTACTTGTTCGACACTTCGGTGGTCGTGGTTTTGTCAGCAACATACTGCTCGAACTTCGAATTAAACGCGGCGAAGTGTGAATGGTGGTTGCAAAGTTCTTGTTGGTTTAGTGTTTCTGTCGGGAACTTACTGCTCGAACCTTGAAGTTTGAACTAAAGGCGGTAAAGTGCTAATAGTGGTCGCGAAGTCCTCGCTGGTTCGGTGGGTCCGTCGAGCATCGGTGGTTATAGTGCCGTTGAGAACTTCAGAGCTTAGACGTGAGAGAGGAGAAAGGAGAGAGAGGAGAAGGGGAATGAATTGCGTGCGGCGTGCCCCTTTCTCCTTCGAACGGATTTTTTTAAGCTGTTTTTTTTTTTAAAAAATTGGGGATACATTTGTACCCCCAAGTATCCGTCTAGGTCCGACACTGGTTGTGGGAACACCTTATCGTTAAGCTTCTCCCTCCCCTCCCATCCCAGCTCCTCCCCCTGTATGTCACAAGGCATTGACTATTAAATTGGGCCGACTTGATTTTTGCAAGGTTTTAATCTAGTAAGACACTTTATGTTACCAATATATGAAAAAAAAAACTTATTCATATGAAAAAGAAAAGAAGAAAAAAGAGTAGCATATATTGTTACTTGTTAGTGTATTGGAGTATAATAGATTTAAAATAAATTTTAATGGACCCAATGCACATTAACTTAGTGTGTACCGTGTTGGTAATTGATATTAATTTTATATAGTGAGTTTTATAGAGATATAAGAACTTACAACAATATAGTGGATTTTATTATCGTAAAACATATAGTGAAATTATATTCAATATGGTGGAAAATTTAATTTTTATGTTTGAACATGCAGAAAGATGTAGGTTGTGTAATATATATCATGACACGTAAACATATAGATTAATGTAATTTCTGCATGATATAGTGAGTTTCTACATGATGTAGTTAGTGACTGAATGATATAGTGGATTGTTCAGAAATGCTTTTGCCTGATGCACACTAATGTTAACATAAACCAGGTCCACGCAAGTCAGATTGTTGTGCTTCTAAATGAATATAAAAAGTGATGATTTATATCAATGCTATAATTAAGCAACCGTTTTTTCAAATATCCGTTTCCAATTACCAATCAACAACGGGTAAATCTATAGAACATGCACGAACATATACTTCAATTTTTCCGATGTGATCAATTTTTCATAAGGATATTGAATAGTTACAGGTAAACAATTAGCGTGGGATAGGGTAATCATAAAACCTTGAACAGAATTTTTTTCTTAGATTTTGCAATCCGACTTGCGTGGACGCAGTTCACACTAAAAATAGTGTGGACCAGGTCCAGGCACGTGACCCGTTATATCACTTTAACATACACTATATCATTTTAACATACACTATATCATTATAACATACACTATATCACTTTAACACACCCTATATCACTTTAACATACACTAAATCACTTTAATATACACTATATTACTTTAACATACACTATATCATTTTTAACACACACTATATCACTTTAACACACCCTATATCACTTTAACACACACTATATCATTGTAACACACACTATATTATTGTAACATATACTATATCATTGTAACACACACTATATCACTTTAACATACACTATATCACTTTAACATACACTATATCATTTTAACATACACTATATCATTGTAACATACACTATATCACTTTAACATACAATTATCACTGTAACATACACTATATCATTTTAATATACATATATATACATTTTAACATACACTACATCATGTAACATACACTATATCATTTTAATATACACTATATCATTTTAACATACACTATATCATTTTAACATACACTATCATAAACTCACGTGATATGGATCGGGTGCACACTAATTAGTGTGCACCGGGTTCATATTAGTTTTTTTTTAGATTTTGATGGTCTAAAACTAACTTCATCTACTTGATCTATTTGCAAAAAACTACATTCCTATTAAGCAAAGTAAGGTTTTGAACTTACAGTTGGTCTTGTAAGAGACCGTCTACTTTTAATTTAAAAGTAGGCGCGGCCCAAGCCCAATATTAAGAAGAGAATAGATCATATTTCTTAATATAGTGACTACTTTAATCTATTTAGTACCATTTAATCTATTTAGTGACCAGTTTGATCTATTCATTAATAACATTCTTTAATTCATTTAGTGACTGATTTAATCCATTTAGTGACTAGCTTAATCCATTTTGTAAGACTGACGGACTATTTTTAAAAATTGTTTGTCTAATTCGAAATTTAGAAGGGAAATAAAAGAAGGAGAAGAGAATGGACGACTAGGATGGTGCAAGATACCTAAAAATTGTTAGGTTAGAGAGAAATTGAATGGGCTTCTTAGGAGAACGTAGGTTTGCATTGTCTAATTTTATATTAAAATTAGACCGTCTATTATAATAATTTGTGTTGAACTTATTTTAGAAGCAAATTCGTACTATACATTTAGTTGATCTTTTGTAAGCATGTGACGGTGATAGTTAATGATTAAAGTTAACAAATATTTGATTTAAAGATCAAACACGCATGGACAGATATCGATATCCATATACTGTTCCATGAATTGGCGTGCTTAGTACAGGTGATCAAGGAGATCTTGGTGGGTCGCACAGATAGTTAAGGCATTTTCTACATTATTTAGATTTATATAACACAACTCTTATAATGAGAATCGTAATAATTATTTTCTTTTTGGTCATTAATCATTATCATGAAGAACCGTTATAAGAGAATCTCCAAAATTGAGACTAATACAAGATAATTAAAGGTCGTGATCTTTTAAAACTAATCATCCACAACCGTTCTCTCTCTCTTTTCTTTCTAAAAGCCCTATTCTGATTTTTTTTGATCCACGCATTACTATCACCTTTTGTTGGAACATTGACGTAGGAAGGTTAGCGGAAAAGTTCGATAACGAAGTTCGACAAAAAAGCCTGAAATGATTTCTACTAATCGGGCCGACGGAGTCCGATTGCTTATTGTGATACCTTTCTGGAAGCTGAACGGGCCAACAAGTCAAACTCACCGCTATGCTTTGAGCTATAGGCTTTTTAAGCCATCCGAGTTCGTTTAATGCCCGAAATTAGCATTTTAATTATTTCCGAATTTTATTATTTCCTTAATTTCGTATTAGGGTTTTGTGTTAATATTTAAACATTATTAGGTCTTATTGGGAGGCAGTTTTTGACTTTAATAATATCACAGAGTTCCTACTTTTTTTTTGGTGGATTCCGGAGTTTTTACAGATTTATCGCTTGTAAATCTGTTCGTTCTTGATCGAAATTAGCGCTTGCTTTCCTCCATATTTTCCGACTGCGTCAAACATTTATAGTTAATTAAATGTGTCTATAAGGTGTGTGTATATTGCTTGTTCTACTTAGGAATTGTGGAGTTTAAGTATATGCTTCTAGAGATTATGTGAGAGCAAGGACATTCTTGTTTCGCATCTTGCGAGGTACTTTCCACCTCGTGAAAAGTCTATGTATGCAAATACAGAAATGAAACAAAGCAAATTATTGGACAGATGTTGGTCGCAGCTCTTGATAGTCCGTCACTGGTCATGACATTGGTTTACAAAACCTATTTTCTGGTGTTGTTTCCTTCTCTCTGGTGACATTTCGAGCGAACAATGCAATGTTTCAGGCATGTAATATATGATTTTTCTAATATACATATATATGGAGATTATACACATAGAGGATAATTACCATTATTTTCGTACTTGCTTTAGGAGAATTTACTCTAATTTCTTCTATTTGTTCGTGAGAAACATCTTTAAGCATGTGTAGTGTATATAATTTGTCAGAAAATAACAATCGCAATGGTAGAAGGACAATGATTTCAAAGTTGTGTCGTGGTAGGAGACCACTGACTTGAAAGTAATTACGGCCCATGATGGTAATCTGGTCGGAAAGCTCTCCAAGGTTTACACAGCAGTCTTAAACTGCCGCCACTAGCAGTATAGACTCTAGAGAATAGCACGAACCCTGGAAAGAAAAAGAGATGGAGAAGAAGAGAGAATGTTTTTGTGTATTTTTAACTGATCAGGAAGCACTGATTTTATAGGAGGAAATCAGGCCAAAAAAACGGAAGGCAGTAAAAAGGGAGGATACTATGAGATTGCCATTAATCCTGTAACGGTCAAAATGTTACAAATCTTCATCAGTCACACACGCGCTCAGCCAGGGTCCAAAACGTTAGTTAAGTTAAGTTTATTCCCCAAAGACCAAGGCCCTGGCCCAGTCCGAGCGTGTGTGATAGCAAGCCCGGCCCAGCCCAAACCAAACATGACATCCAACCACAAAAGCATCTCAAGTACCAACTCAGTAAGAGGAAGGAGTGAGGGAATATATAAAGCAAGGAAGTATTCCCTCCTACAAGCAATGTGGGACATTTAATGAAAGGAAGACAACAAGGCTTTTCAAGCCTTGATTCCAATAGAATTGGTCATCAACCAATCTCTAGAGTCTAGAGTTTTCTTCTTCGTATTTAATAGGTATTTACCATGAATATGTAGATCTTGGTGGGTTGATAAAATACTTGTAGGAAAGCGTATAACACATGCTTGGAAGAACTATCATATTTCCACAAATTTCATACACATGAGAGGTCGTAACCTCCGCTTGTTCTCTTTATTTTGTTTCGAAGCTTTTGTTTATAGTAAACCTTCAATTTCTCTTTAATAAAGAGCTGTTCTATTCATATATTGGGTTATATCTACCCATATGTTGGGTTTTATCTCTCTTCTCGTGAGAGTTTGGGGACTTTGTTTTTGATGTTTTCTTTTCCTATTATAGATTGATTTATTGGTGAGAATTTGTACGACTTTACATGAGGATGTCAATTCTTCGGCTACGATCAATTAAATCAAATCAAGTTTTATGTCAAAATTACAAGAAATCAATAGACCCCTCGTAGAAGTCTGTAACAAACATCGATATGGAAGAGGAATTGTTGAGATATTAGATCTTATCTGTGATCGTGATTTTGATATTATAGAATATTGTTTGATCCAATATGATATGTATTTTTTGGTTTTGAATTATTTTATAGATTTCGTATGACTTTAAATCAATGAATTATATTTGTTTAAAAGAAAAAATAACTGGCCATAATTGAGACTGATAGTGTCAATTTTTCCTTTATGTTTTTGCTTATTTCATGTCTTTTTTTGCTCATTTTAAGCACTTTTTCCTCATTTCAAGAAACTTTTGTTCATTTTAAGGGGTCTCATTTGAAACTTACCCTTTTGTGCATTATATTCATCTATTTAATAAGAGATAAAAACTATTATATGCAAAAATAGTTCTTCAATACAATAAAAGGCTTGTATAATCGCAGAAATCTTATCTAAAATAGTGATGTCTATATCTTTATATGTTATTTTTTGTGAGGAATGGTCATTTCAACTAAAAAAGCCTATTATTCTTTTATGGATTGAGATGAGCTTGGAATCATAAATCTCTTGTCACTATATTCTAACAATTACACGCATTTGAACATAAGACTTTAGTCCAGAATTTGGTCTTTTTCCTCGGGGAAAACTTAATCTACCGTAGTAAAACATTGATGTTCTTGTATATATATATATATATATATAATATATATATTATATATAATATATATATTATAATATATAGGGTTCTAATGAGAACCCTCTTATGGTGAGAATTGTGAGAACCACTTAAAATGAGCAAAAAAAAGTAACAAATGAACATAAACATAAAATGAGTAGAAAACATTAAATTATCAAAAACGTAAAATTAACAAAAATGTAAAAGAAGAAAAACGTAAAATGAGCATAAAAAAGTTCAATGAGAAAAAAAAAAATAAAATGAGCAAAACATAAAATGAGCAAAAACGTTGATAAATGAGCATAAAATTGTTAAATGAGCAAAACCATAAAATACGTGAAACAAAAAATGAGCAAAAAATATTAATAAATGATCAAAATCTTCGTAAAAGGAGGAAAAATGAGTGGTTCTCACCATAAGGATGGTTCTCATATGAACTAAACCTTATTATAATAATATATATATTAATATATATTATATATATAATATATATATATATATATATATATATATATAATGTTCTTGTCAAAAAAAAAAAAAATATATTGATGCACTCTCTCTACATTCAATCAATTGTCTTAAATACTATTTTGATTAGTCCTTAGATAGCTGATATATTATTTTGAATAAAAAATTTCCCATCATATATATGATGTCTGAACTTCTATATATACTAGTGGAAAAATAAGGAAGGGCTGCGCTAAAAAAGGCCCTTAGGGCTGTGCTTTTCTAGAGCAGCCCTTTTAATAACAACCCCTTCTTTTTTTAAGTAGGGCTGCGCTAAAAAAGCGCAGCCCTTCACAACGAAGGGCTGCGTTTTTTTCAAAAAAGCGCAGCCCTTCAAGCATAGAAGGGTTGCGCTTAAAAGTGCAACCCTTCTAAGCTTGAAGGGCTGCACTTCTTTCAACACGCGCAGCCCTTCTAAGCTTGAAGGGCTGCAACCTTCATGAGCCCTCTTGCTTAGAAGGGCTGCGCCAGTTGAAAAAGCGCAACCCTTCTTCTTAGAAGGGTTGCGCTAGTTGAAAAAAGCGCAGCCCTTCTAAGCAAGAAGGGTTGCGCTTTTTTCAACTAGCACAACCCTTCTTTTTAAATTTTTTTTTTTCAAAATAAATACAGCCCTGCCACACCCCAACCTTTCCCTTCCCACCCACAGCCTCTGCCCACCCTAGCCCACCCCCTGCCCACCACACCCACAGCTACTGCCTACCCCAACACCCACCTAAACCCCTGCTGCCACCCCTGCCCACCCCTGCACACCCCCTGCCCACCCCTGCACACCCCCAGCCCCCCTTGCACCCCCCTGCCCCCCTGCACAACCCTTAGCCCACCCCTGCACAGCCCCCAGCCCACCCTTGCACACCCTTGCCAACCCCAGCCACACCCTGCCACCACCCTGCACCCCCATCCCACCCCAGCCCCCACACCACCCCACCAAAATCCCTTCGACAAAAAAATAAATGCAAATGAACAATATATGACAAGTGGAGAAAGGTAATAGTTAACTTCAAATTATATATATAAATGTAACAAATGTACATAGAATTGATACAAACTAGTAGATTCGAGCTAAAATGTATGTATCATAAGCAATCATCGGTAATGTGGGACGGCAACTTATCCCGAACTTCATCTATTTCTTCTTTGGTGAAGTTCCTAGAACTTGGTGTGGAATTCTTATAAACCTTGCAAAACAACCAAGTAATAAACACATATATAAGAATTCAATCATTTTACCGTAGTTAGTAGTTCTAAAAATGACATATACCTTCCCGAAATTCAATCAAAAACAAATGCAAGCCTAAAAGTATACACAGTAGTTATAATATATCTCATATAATTATGTTCAAAGAAAATTTGGGGTTAAATGACTCGATAAGTACGATTTGGAAGCGAAAAGGCCAAAATAGGCCGGAAATGGCCTTTTCGTTCCCGAAATGCAACCAACAACAAATGCAAGTCTAAAAATCTACATACTAGTTATATTATGTCTCATATAATCATGTTCAAAGAAAATTTGGGGTTAAATCACTTGATAAGTACATTTTGGGAGTGAAAAGGGCATAATAGGCCGGAAATGGCCTTTTCGTTCCCGAAATGCAACCAACAACATATGCAAGGCTAAGAATCTACATACTAGTTATATTATGCCTCATATAATCATGTTCAAAGTGAATTTGGGGTTAAATCACTTGATAAGTACATTTTGGGAGCAAAAAGGCCAAAATAGGCCGGAAATGGCCTTTTCGTTCCCGAAATGCAACCAATAACTTATGCAAGTCTAAGAATCTACATACTAGTTATATTATGCCTCATATAATCATGTTAAAAGAGAATTTGGGGTTAAATCACTTGATAAGTACATTTTGGGAGCAAAAAGGCCAAAATAGGTCGGAAATGGCCTTTTCGTTCCCGAAATGCAACAAACAACAATTGGAAACCTAAAAATCTACACAATAGTTACATTATGCCTCATATAATCATGTTCAAAATGAATTTGGGGTTAAATGAATCAATAAATACGATTTTGAAGCGTAAAAGGCAAAATAGGCAGAAACTAACATATATACTAATTAATTAATAAGTTGCATACATTTTGAAGATCATCAACATGTTTGCAACGGTTGACGATATCGAGCATGAACCTCATGACGTAATACCCACACGCAAGTCCACCTACTTGTAGCGGACACTAAATTCACCAAAGGATGTAATAAATGACATTGATGTTAGATGTGTATTATGTGTTTCTATATAAGGAAAAAAAATTACTCATGTTACCTCGACTGAATGCCAAACAGGAGATTTTGGTTGTCGAAGTCCTATTGCATTAACCCCCTTTATCACACTACATCAATACATTATTATAAGATTAGATCTACATTTAATATTAATAAGTGCACATTTATTGCGTTTCGATTAGGCTACCTATTTAACAATGATTTGACTAGTAAGGGCCGTGGTGTTTGTTTACGCAAAGAATCAAAGTGGTAGGCTTCGTTATGTGACAAATATAATGCAATCAATGTCCAATGCTTCCTACAACAATAAAATATAGTTATTAATAGTAGAACAACTAATAGGTCAATTTAATTAAAGTAAAAAGTGAGTTTAAGAAGCATACGATTCAATGTAAGGAAGAAGAATGATCTTATATCCAAGACGAGAACATGCTTTCATAGAATCCTTGAGATAGTCATTCAACTCCTTTTGGTTTCTTAAGCAATTGTCATCTCGTACTAAGCTTGGACATAACCAACCAAACATTGGCTCACTAGATGCACGCAATTCATTGTATAATAGCTTGAGAAATCATATTGATTAAAATAAAACTTACTTATTATGGAAGTTAGTTGGATTGAAAACTACTTAATTAAGGCATATATATGTATATATAATATGCATATTTAATTTATATACTAAAGTATTACCTCATGAATGTTTGTATCATGGAAACATTCAACTCTTCCCCAAGTAAGAATTCTTTAATATCAATCTTAGAAATGAAGGTCGATGTATCATCAAAGTAGTGGAATTGGTGGTGCGACAACTGAATCTCAATCATTGCTTCATTGTCTACATCGCTGGCGCACTTATGTAGCCAAAAGCACGGTTGAGTAAGGCCTTGCACCACCTCGATCTCCGTAATGAGTGGACACTGGCCATAGAAACATTTACTTTCTCCACTTCATCACGTCGGCCTTCCTGAGGTGAACATGCCTTCTTTCCCTTCCTGTCGGCCTTCCCCGAACCCTAGTAATTTGTTAAATTAAAAAGATATTACTGACAGTCATATATATATATATATATATATATATATTATATATATATATATATATATATATATATATATATATATTATTATTTATTATAATTATATATAGGAACTATAAAAGAAAACAATATAATTATATATATATATTTTATGTTAATCATTGTACCTCATCTGGTAACCGCACCAATGCACGCGGCAATAGAACATAACTGCCAAGGGATCCTTCACTGACTGTAGGCCAACTTCTGCATTCGGCAGCGGAAGAGGTAATTCTTCGAAACCGGGCACAATCTTTGAAATGCTGACCACGTAGTGAATATCAGAGACTGGCTGGTTGTGCAATCGTACCCGGTCCCTAGTGGGTTTTGCTTGGCCATAAGCAACGAGAATGAAACTGCCATGACCACCTCCTCGAGCTAATAGCTCACATGGTGTCTCTTCCTTTAAAAAAAACTCTATTCATAGTTAGTCTATGAAACAACATATATATAGTAAGAATTTCATGCATTTAAGAACAATAGTTGTGATATTAAGTGATTACCGTGAAGTCCGGAACTGGGTCAGGCTGCGTAGGAACACTGCCCTGCTGGAAAGCACCAAAAGTCGGTAAGCCCATCTGCGCCAAAATGACGTTGAAATTCTGAGTCATCTCCGCTCTGAGCTCCTCCCGAATTCGGGCTTTCATAGTCTCCACATCTATGGAAGCTGCCGAATTGACACCGGAGGCACTTGATTTTGACGTAGAGGTGTATTGATCACCATACACCTTTCTCACCCCGAAGCGGACACCTCATACCCCCCTCACTAGTCCATATTGGTCCCGTCCTAAAGTCTCGTGTAAAGCATCAATTTGTCCTTTAGGAGTGAACTCACCAACTGCCTCCTTTTCCTTCAAGCCAATCTACATAAGGATAAGAGAGAAATGCTCGTGAGCGCACAAGTTATATTATATATACCTTATCAAAAACTTATAATATGTACTTACAATGGCATTAGCTATCTGTTTTGTCCCGGGATCAGGCAAGACTCTCTGTCCCTTTGCATCAACCCCATGCATCGAACACCACCAATCAAGCACTCTATCTGGTTGCCGAGGCTGTGCAACTGTCGTCGTAGAGCTAGTGCCCGTTGCCGTTGTGGACCCAATCGTGGGGTGTTGGCTATACATCCACGTATCTCTCGCCTGACCATACGACTGAGCACCCAGATGGTGATAGTACTTCCTAACTTTTGCATTCACGCTACTTTTCTCACGAGATGCCTGAAACACACAAATATAAACAAAGCTTAGGTACGGTGTTATACAATAATACTGGATCTAAAAGTATTAAATCTTAGCAAGTAAAATATTCTTACAACAGCTTCCGGGGTTGTTTTTTGTGCAACAAATGCTTGCCACTGCTCAGGTGTGATATGCCTCCATATCTGATATGGTAACTTGGAGGGCGCCTCAAATGATGTGTCCGGTGAAGCCTCAGAACTGGTGTGTGTTTCTACCCCGTAGATTTTCTTCTTCTTTGTACCCAAGACTTTTCTCCGCTTCGTGATCCACCCCGACACTAGCTTGGCCTTGAAGTCTCTGAATCTTTGGGCAACCGTGGATAGAAACACATTCTTCTTGGCTTCATCTTTTTCAATATTGAATTGATTCTACAAAAACGCATTTCACAAATTAGTAAATATTACATATTATATTTAACTAAAGTGTATTGATTGTAAACGTCATTGTACGCGAAGCTTACCATAGTATCTTCCCAAATCATCTTTTTCAAAGACTCGAGCACCTCTTTCCATGAGTGGAGAATGGAGAGCTTATGCATGCAAATCCCAACTTGCATGACATACTTTTGACGCTATTTTCCACAAGGTTGCCCCAAATGATCGTACTCCAAAGTCATTAGGGTGGGTTTCCCTAGTGACTTTGTAGTTCCCCTTCCTTTTCTCTTTTTCGTCGCCAAATACTTACTTGACCTTTGTGCATCTTTTTCTTCACGGCGAGCCTTAACCAATTTACCCCGTTCCTTTTGGTAATCGAAACACTCATCCTCGGTAGTGTGTTCCGCACTCGTATCCGTATGCACCTCCGCCATGTCCCTGAAATTGTACAAACATACGCATTAATAAAAAAAATTGAAATTGTACAAACATACGCAGTGTGGGGAGGGGAGTGCAGCAGGGGAGGGGGCTGTGTGCAGTAGGGGAGGAGGGCAGTGGGGGTGGGTTTGTGGGGGGTGGGTTTAGTGGGGGGTGGGGCTGGGAGGGGGGACAGTGGGGGTGGGTGTAGTGGGGTGGGCAGTGGGGGAGAGGAGGGATGCTGTGTGCAGGGGCAGGGAGGGGAGGGCTGTTGTGGGCAGGAGCAGGGAGGGGAGGGGCTGTGTGCAGGGGCAGGGAGGGAGGGAAGGGGAGGTGGTTGTGCTGTGTGTAGGGGCAGGGTGCAGGGAGGGGAGGGGTGCTGTGTGCAGGGGCAGGCAGGGAAGGGAGGGTTGCTGTGTGAAGGGGCAAGGGAGGGGAGGGGAGGTGGTTGTGCAGTGTGCAGGGGCAGTGGCAGGGAGGGGATGGCCGCTGTGTGCACGCTGTGTGCAGGGGCAAGGGCAGGGAGGGGAGGGCTATATGCAGGGGCATGGAGGGGAAGGGAGGGGAGGGGGCCGGCTGTGCAGTGGGCAGGGTGCAGAGGAGGGTAGAGGTGCAGGGCAGTGGGGAGGGGTGTGGGATGGGGAGGGCCGCAAACAACAACAACAAATGGCTCGATAAGTACATTTTGCGAGCGAAAAGGCCAAAATAGGCCGGAAATGGCCTTTTCGTTCCTAAAATGCAACCAACAACAAATGCAAGCCTAAGAATCTACATACTAGTTATATTATGCCTCATATAATCTTGTTCAAAGAGAATTTGGGGTTAAATCACTTGATAAGTACATTTTGGGAGCGAAAAGGCCAAAATAGGCCGGAAATGGCATTTTCGTTCCCGAAATGCAACCAACAACAAATGCAAGCCTAAAAATCTACATACTAGTTATATTATGCCTCATATAATGATGTTCAAAGAGAATTTGGGGTTAAATGACTCGATAAGTATGATTTGAGAGCGAAAAGGCCAAAATAGTTACAAATTGGAGAAATTACACACACCTGACTTTATGTCTCATGATTTATTGACCTTTCGCCGTTTCTTAGGATCCTCAAGTACATGTATCCCTTCCGTGTGATCTACACGCATATAGTTCTCCGACATATTCAAATCATCTTCAACACTAATTTCAGGATAGGTAAAAGGGGGGAGGTCCTCAAATGCATCATATTCTTCCTCATTATCAACATCACCAATACCGAGGATACTCCTTTTACCAGGTACAACAATTGAACTTATGATCAGCAGGATCAGTTTAAAAAAACTGCTTGACTTGTGATGCAATTACAAATGGCTCCTCAGTTTCACGTAGACGACTAAGGTCAACAAGAGTGAAACCGCAAGGATCATCGTTTCTTACACAACATCGATTATCGTCAACCCACGTGCAACACAAGAGGCAAATATTAAAAGTACAGTAGTCCAGCACCCATATTTCTTGTATTCACCCATAATAGTTATTGCTTTCAGCATGTACAGGCGACTTATCTTTCGAGCTTGCATATTATGTAGACGACGCCACAAGTGAAACACCACTATTTTGTTGCGATCTTGACTTCAGATCTTGAGGTTCAGTCCAAAACGTATACCCATTAATATCATAAACCTCAAAAGAGCGTACAGTTTCACGAGGACCAAATGCTAACCACTTGACTTTTCAGGAACACTTTCATCCAAATCATTCAGTACTCGTTTATGAAACATCAATGAAAGTCTTGTTATGCATTTGCGTCAATGCCCTCACTCCTTTTTCGGATTGCTAACACGTAATTCCTCCATATGTTCACTTAAATAAGGAGGACATCTGGTACGTGATGCAATACAAATAAGTGAGCTTGTTTAGCTTTTCTACGAAGGTGTGATCAATTTTGAACCAATTGTACCCTTCCCTCAAGTCTGCCCTCTTGTCGGGATGTCGTCCAACAGGATCAACACTAGCAAAATACTCAGCCACAAAATTACTGATCTCTTCACCCACAATCCCTTGAATTATACTACCTTCTGGTTGTGCAGGATTCCGAACTTTATCCTTCAAAGTTCCCATATATCTCTCAAAAGGATAGCACCACCTCAAAAAACTGGACCACACAGCTTAATTTCTCGAACTAGATGGACAATGAGATGGACCATAATGTCAAAGAATGCGGGGGGGAAATACATCTCAAATTTGCATAGAGTTTCAACTACTCTGGCTTGCAAGGAATCGAGGGTCGACGGGTCTAGGATTTGCTGCATTGTTGAAAAAATGAACACAATTCTGTAATGGTGTGCCTCACATGCTTTGGAAGTATCCCACGAATTGCAATCGGTAAGAATACTTGCATCATGACATGACAATCGTGCGATTTCATACTCGATAACTTCAACTCACCATTTAAGGTAACAAAGCGCTTCATATTCGATGAGTAGCCAGTAGGGACCTTAATGCCATACAATGACTCGCAAAAAATCCGTTTCTCTGCACACGACATCGTGTAGCAAGCTGGTGGCAAATAATTCTTCTCCGAATCCTCCACCTTTTTACTTTTCTGAGTTTCATCATCAACCCTTTCCTCCCCTATTTTCTTCTTCCTTCCGTCCCTTTTCTGAGCCCACAACTCTGGTCGAAACCCCTCTTTTTCCAAGTAAAGTCGTGATGCCTTAACATCTTTTGTCTTGCCCGGAATATTCATAAGTGTCGCGAGAATAGCTTCACAAACATTCTTCTCTATGTGCATGACATCCAAACAATGTCTGACCTTTAGATCTTTCCAATATGGGAGTTTCCAAAAAATGGACTGTTTTTTCCATAATCCTGTAGGTCATCAACCTCACTAGCAGGTTTACCAAAGACTGTTTCAATGCCCTTCACCTGATTATAAACTTCAGTACCAGTTAATGGTCTATGAGCAACTTCTTCTTCAACCGTCCATCGAATGCCTTCTTCTTAAACCGATAGGGATGGTCGCGGCTGAGGAGCCTTCGTGTGCGCATATACACATGTTTGCAGCCCTTAAGGTGTGTAGATTTCATGTCATCTAAACAAATCGGGCAAGGTTGTTTTCCTTTAGTCTTATACCCAGATAAGTTCCCATAAGCTGGATAATCGTTCTAGTACAAAAAAGCATGGCACGCAGAGTGAACATCTCATTAGCATACGCATCAAATACTAACACTCCTTCGTTCCACATCTTCTGTAAATCTTCAACAAGCGGCTGAAGGTATACATCTATGTCATTTCCAGGTTGTTTGGGCCCCGATATAAGAAGCGACAACATCATGTACTTGCGTTTCATGCACAACCAAGGAGGCAAGTTGTAAACCACTAAAACTACTGGCCATGTACTATGCTGCGAGCTGAGATTGCCAAAAGGGTTCATGCCATCCGTACATAATCCAAGCCTCAGATTCCTATCCTCATTACCAAATGACTTATGCACCCTGTGATAGTTTTCCACTCAGGCGAATCAGCCGGATGCTTGAGCAGACCGTCTTTCTTCCTACGATCTGCATGCCACCTCAAATTCTTCGCATCTCCTTTAATTGAGAACATGCGCTTAAATCTAGGTATTATGGGTAGATACCAAACACCTTGCTGGTGGTCCTTCACTACCTCCAGCTCCTTCACGCTTGTACCTCGACAATCCACAACTGGACACTCATGTAAATGCTCATACTCTATTACGATAAAGCACACAATCGTTAGGACAAGCATGTATCCGCTCGTACTCTAAACCAAAGGACACATCAGCTTCTTCGCATAATAGTACGACTTTGGCAGTTCATTTCCATTAGGGAGCATCTCCGCTAAAACTTCCAATAACGATTGAAACTAGAGTCCGTCCAACCAGCGTTCGACTTAATGTTGAACAGTGTTACCACCGCGGAAAGTTTGGTGTACTTTGTACAACCTGGATACAACGGCTTTTCAGCAGCCTGAGACATAGACTCAAAATACGAGGTCTTACACGACTGATCTTCAACCTCGTGTATCATCTCGTCTACCCGATCCCTATCTCATCTCCAAATTCATCATCCAAATTCTCATCCCCTAACTCATCATCATCCTTCTTTTTTTTCTTCACATACATCATTCTTTACTCCAGAGCTTCCATATACCTCCCTGCTCACCATGCCAAACCATACGTGGTATTGAGGCCTAAACCCGGCGAAAGACATGCTCCCTAACCACATGTATACTACTAACCTTGCTCACATTTCTACAATCCAAACAAGGACAATAAAAGTCGACTGCTCCAGAGGATGTTTGATATTCTAATGCACTTTAACAGAATTCCGAGACCCCATTACAAACTCAATCGATTCACGACTACCATACATCCAAGTACGATCCATCTCATTCAAGAAGACCACCTCTAATAATTAAACACAACATTCATTATAATGCATCAATCATTATTAAAGTACATACACTCACATATTCAAATCACACACGTATACAGCAAGCTAAGATAGTACTATGTTCAATTGTATGCATGCAGCCGAAGGTCCTTATCACTCCAACCTAACCATCCTTGGACGTCTAATCTCACTAGTGAATATATGCCAACTTTTCAATTCTAAGGAAAATCCGGCAGCATTTCCCTACAGTTCTCCAAGTACACAATGTAGATAATTGCTTATCTACATATGTACCCAGAGAACAATGTAGAAACGATAAGCCAAGATTTCCTCAGAATTGAAAAGAAAACACACATTCACCACCTAAGTGAGATCAAACGTCCAAGAACAGTCCCAAACCGGGGACTATTCAAGACTTACTCCTAATGAGTAAGTCTTGAACGAGTATCTAGGCATATGATGATGATTCAAACAACTTGTAGATTTCATATATAGCTAAATCACATTGCGTTTTCATAGAATCTCATATCAACAAATATATAAACATTATAAAAAATACATATATACATCAATAAATTATCAACTTTGTCTACATATTAAACTAGTTACCTCTTAACACCAACGACGAGTAATGAAGAGAAAACTTCAATTAAGAAAAACATTTAATTCAATTAAGAAAAACAAAAGTAACTTAAAAACAAGATTAATTCATACCTAATTAACCACTCAAATGGTGGAGAAGAGAAGAGAAGGGTAGTGGTGATGGTGGAGGTCGCGGTTAGTTGCACATGGTGGGTGGCGCGCAAGGTGGTGGCGGACACTGTTAGTGCGCAAGGTGGTCGAGCAGTCGAGTTAGGTCGCACAGTGGCGTGGGCAGCAGTGGCGTGGGCAGCAGTGGTGGTGCAATGTGGTGGTCGCGCAATGTGGTGGAGCAATGTGGTGGAGCAATGTGGTGAGCAGTGGTGGTGGTGCACTCGAATTAGGTCTCGCAAGGTGGTGGTTGTAGATTTCTCGCTCGTAATTCTCTAAGGGAGGAAAGTGGGAAAAATAGAATTGCTCTATGGGTATACTGTACATGCGCGCTTCAATTACAAAAAATAATTGAACGAATGGCTGCGCTTTTTTAAAAAAGCGCGGCCCTAGATAATAGAAGGGCTGCGCTTTTTCTAAAAGTGCAACCCTTCACTTAGTAGGGCTGCGCTTTTAGAAAAAGTGCAACCCTTCTCACATTCAGAATAATAATATGACCAAGGAATTTGAGAGTGAACATGGAAGTGTCACAACTGCTACACTTGAAACCAATAGATAGTAAGAAGTTGCTGAACCGAGAGAACCAAGCTCGAGGAGCTTGGTTCAAACCATAAATGGACTTACGCAGACGACAAATATGTGCGGGTTTAGATGGGTGAACAAAACCCGATGGTTGATGCATATAAACCTCTTCATGAAGAAAACAATGAAGAAAAACATTTTTGACATCTAATTGACGAATGGACCATTTAAGAGAAACAATAATAATAGTAAGAATTAAGCGAACAATACTAGGCTTAACAATAGGACTAAAGGTTTGAAGGTAATCAATACCTACCTGTTGGTGATTTCCAAAAACAAGAACTCTGGCTTTGCATTGCTCTACATAATCATTAGAATCGTATTTAATTCGATAAACCCACTTGCAATCAAGTAAATTCTTATCATAGTTGCGAGGTACCAATGCCCATGTATCATTTTTAATTAAAGCCATATTTCATCTAACATAGCTTGACGCCAATGTGAGTCTTTAGAAGCTTGCTTAAAGTTAGTGGGTTCTGACTCAATGACATTAGTTTTCAAATTCATTAATGTTTTTTGGCTTTGTAACACCATGTCTTAACCTAGTGACCATAGGGTGTTGACTTAAGTCAACCGAAGGAGTAAAGGACACTTGGGAAGATGAGGACACATCAGAGGAACGGGAAGAGGAAAAACCACAAGAGGATGGAGGAGTGAAGACAAAGAAAGAAGAGTGGGTTAAATATGGAGTGAGTAGCCAACAGAAACAACGACCCATCTTGGAGATAAGCGGACCCAAGAGACGTTGATCAAGCAGCGTGTAAAGGAGAGAGGCCATGGGACGCTGGTCGGCCAGCATGCGTGGTAGTGTGTCCAGGTGAAGCTGGATTCAATCCAGCGAACGCGGGAGAATTAGTGGGCTAGGCAGGGGGCTTAACAAGAGACGGATCAGGCCCAACGGGAGATAAAACCCAACGGGCTGATCAGTAAAGCAAAGGGAATGGGGATTGGGGGTTGAGCATAGTGTTAGGCGCCTTATTATTTCCAAGGGGAGTGGGATTGTGCACAAGGGGAACATGCCCAACGACCTAAGGGGAAGAACGACACGACTCTAAGGGACATTAGACACATGAGCAACATTAGTGGTACTCGAATCAACAAGCAAAACCGAGGGAGATGTGTAAGGCACAAAATATTGGAAACCAACAAGAGAACGATAAGGGAATTTATGTTCATGAAATAAAAAATGACGGCTTATATAGACTTTGTTGGTAATAGGATCTAACAACGATAACATTTATAATCCACAACATATCTAATAAAAACACATTGTTTTGACTTAGGTTGAAGTTTGTTAATTTTGGACTCCATAAGCAACGGAAAACACACACAACCAAATATTTTAAAAAAGAAATAAGAAGGAGGAGGATGAAAAAGTTCCAAAAGGAGAGAAACCCCCTAGATAAGAGCTAGGTAATCTGTTGATGGTATAAGTGGCAGTGTACGAGGCATATTTATCAACGCAAAATTCAGCAGGAAAATTAGAGTGAATAAGCATAGTATGAGCGATTTCAACGATATGACAATGTTTGCATTCCGCAACACTGTTCTGAGCTTGAGTATAAGGACAGGACTTTTGAAAAACAATATCATTATATTGTCACGAAAATGCTGAAGAAGAGGGGAATCATTAAATTCCCGACCTTTATCACTTGGGAAAATTTTAATTCTGCAATTGAATAAATTTTCTACCATATTTTGAAACACAAGAAATTGAGAGTGAACATCCGATCTGCGACGTAAAGGATAAATCCATGAATATCGCGAGACATCATCAATAAAAACAACATAATATTCATATAATTGATTCGACAAAATAGGAGATTGCCAAAGATCACGATGAATTTTATATAATGGATATGGAGAAACATGTTCACGTGGTTCAAAAGGTAATCGATAAATTTTTCCCAACTTACGTACACCCACCACAATCATCATGAATCTTAGAAGTACATGAGATATACTTATTTGAACATAATTAAAGATCCCAAAAGTCTACATGAAGTATGACCAAGCCGAGCATGCCAAAAACATATCCAGACTCCTTAGTAGCTAGCAAAGTAGGAACATATGACTCATTGGTGACAAGGGTGGGTTGAATTAGATCGACACCTTGCTTACTGGATCCCCGAAGCAGAACCTCCCCCATTATCTTCTCCTTAACAGAAACAAATTTTTTTATCAAAACACACAACACAATCATTTTCTTGAAACAAACTTGTTAATTTAACTAATAATAAATTATGTTTCAGATTAGGGCCAAGGCAAACAGAAGATAAAGTAAGAGGACGACTTGAAATTTTTAATGTCAATTTGCCAAAACTTATAATTGGATAGAGGTACCATTTCCAACTACAGCAGAATTTGACCAAGCGTAAGGCAGAATAACAGAAGCTTACCATCCTGAGGAGTCATGTAAGATGCAGCTCCCGAATCCGGGGTACCAAACTGAGTCATTTGCAACTTAATTAAGACTAACTTTAATTAATTAAAGAGTTAAGCTGCTAATTAGAGATGTTATTAGTACAAATTCCTAAACCACCCTGCCCTTAGGAGGTTAAGAAATTTGTATATATCTGAGCTTGGTTTATGAAATCAACTTAATATACTTAATTATTACATCATAGTCTAAGTATTTAGATGTTCGAGTTTAAAAATATAAGTTACATCACATAATCGATTTATACAATAAACATAACGCAGCGGCATAACACATAACACGAACAGTCCAGACTAAGCTAACCTTTGACCTTCAGTTAAATCCATAAATACTGCTGGTGTATTGGTGAGCCTAAATGACATCACCACAAACTCATAATGTCCATATCTAGTTCTGAACGTTGTTTTCGAAATGTCTTCCTCCACTATGCGCATCTGATGATACCCCGACCTTAAATCTATATTTGAGAATATCTCTGCTCCCTTTAACTGATCGAATAGATTGTCTATTTGCTGCTAAGGCTCGAGTGACACTATTCAAGGAAGAAGAAACAAAGATGGAATTGAATCTTTGAGGTTAATAAGCAGCTTGATGACCTGGAAACCAACAAAGACCACAAGTATCGGGAGTAGTGGTAGAACTTAAATTTCCACTTGTCGAAGTATTCCTTGCTAAGGACAGACCACTAATAATAGAATTAATGCAAGGCTTACTAGAAAATGACAAGTTAGAATATTTACTCATACTATTCTGACATCCCCGATTAGTATTGTTATTGTTGTTACAAGAACCACGAGCATTCGAATGACCACCATTACCACGATTATTATTATTGCGACCATTGTTACCCCCTTTGGGCTGATTATTCTTCCCCTTATTTCTGCCACCCGATTTATTTTTAGTAGAAGACGAACTAGAACCAGATGACTGAACAACAACCAAGACATAATGAGAGGATGAATCAAACCCATCCTTGGAGCTTTTAAGCCATTGTTCATGAAGCAGGACCTTATGGCGCAAGTCATAGAAACTAAGAGGAAAGGGGTAATGAAGCAACGTAGTAACAATGTGATCATACTCAGAATTACGATCCAAACCAAATAGGGTGAACTGAACTAAATCTTAATTAGACACTAGACACTGAATTGCAGCAAGAGAATCAACAATTACTTTAATCTCAAGTAAATAACCATCCATAGACTGATATTCGGTCTTTTTAATTTTAGACAATCGTCCCTTCAACTGCATCGAACGAGCCATACTTGCATGAATAAATCGAGATTGAAATCGGTTCCAAATATCCACAGAAGTGCGCAAATCCGGATTATCAACAAAAACATCGCGAGATAAAGTAGCAAAAATCCTTGATTTTACTTGTTAATCAACACGAAGATATTCATGGAGTTGCACATTAGGAACGGAATTACCATATTCATCAATCACAGTAGTAGAAGAAATAGAAGTAGTACCATCAACAAGACCAAGTAATTGATGCGAAAGAAGCAGCAGACAAGTAATTTAAGTGTTTCATAGAAGATAATCTTCAGGAGAAGAGAGTGTGATGGTTACCAAGTTCATGAGATTGGTTGCAAACAACTGGGGAAGACTGAAAACCGGCAGCGAGATCGTTGTGGATGCCGTAGGTATGCCTGTAGAAGTGTACTGCATCACCGGGTGGTGAAAACCAGGCGGAAAACGAGGAGGATTCCCCGTAGGGGTGCTGAAAGTCGGCGAAGAGGAGGTCGCACCAAAAAGAGATACAGGGACCTAAGTCTGCGAGCTTAAGGAACCAGCAATGGCAATCGTGGTGGACAACAGCGTTGCCGAAGCAAGCGACACACGTGGTTGCTGCGTCGTGGATGAGGCAGCAGTGGAAGACAACGTGGCAGCGTCCATGGTGTAGGATGGTAGACCGAAGGAAGGAAATATGGGGATTAAAAAATTTTAATTTAACCTAGATTGTGATACCTTGTACAAGTGTGGAGAATAATTGTGTTAACCTGATTAGGTTAGCATTGTTATTATATATATATATATATATATATATATATATATATATATATATATATATATATAGAAGTGAGTTCATATGAGAATGCATACTTACATGAGAAATGAGAATGGATTTTACGTGCTATAACTCTTATGAATAAGTCTAACTCTAATGAAAAAGTATGTAACTCTAATGAAACGGTGTTGTATATATATTACAATATTACATGAAACGGTGTTGTATATTACAAAAAAATTCAAAAAAAAAGTCTAACTCCAAAAAAAATATTACAAAAAAATTCAAAAAAAAAGTCTTTTTTTGGGCTCAATTTTTTAGGGGGTATAACTCTAATGAAACGATGTGGTATATATATACAAGATCACATGAGAATGATTCTTACATGAGAAATGAGAATGAATCTCAACTACACGATTAGATTTGAGTCACAATACCGGTTCATTAGAGTTATACCCTCAAAAAAAAAATTTGAGCTTTTTTTCTTATATTCTTTTTTTCTGGAGTTACATCACTTTTTCAATAGAGTTACATCACTTATTTATAAGAGTTATAGCCCATAAAATACATTCTCATTTTTCATGTAAGTATGCATTCTCATATGAACTCACTTATATATATATATATATATATATATATATATATATATATATATATATATATATATATATAGAGAGAGAGAGAGAGAGAGAGAGAGAGAGAGAGAGAGTGTTACAATACAGACGGACATACCTAATACGAATAGAATTCATTTCTATCTTGTGTACACACAATATTAGTCTAATAATCTCCAACAGCTAAAAGCATTAAGGCAGCAAATAATGGGAGTTCGTTAAAAGTTACGAATTGTAACAACTATGAAATTGGATATAGCAAGATCGTGAAGACGGAAAGAACAAGAGTAAGATTTTGATGCAGATTTCATAGGACCACATCGTATATCTTTGGCTCAAATCAACAAAGATATGATCAGCTAAGTCTTTACGTTTGAATCCAACTTTATCTTCTCTCTTTTGAAACTTTGATGAATCAATAATAGTCAATGAGTTCTCATGGAACTATGAACTTTTGAAGATGATTTAGGCTAGTAATTAACCATGAGGATTGAGGTGAGGTAAAATTTGAAATTATTAGTTGTAATAAGGTATAATTATAAATAACGTGGTGGTAGTAACTGATATTAATTGGTCAGTAATTTTTTGTTCGGTCCCAAAATCTGTGGCTAATTAGTCTCTTCTTAGTTCTTATAGTGGTATTATGATAATTAAAGTAAAAAAAATTAATATGAACCCGGTGCACACTAACTTAGTGTACACATTATCCATCTCATGCGAGTTTTAATTATTACAACTTTCCGTTTTTGCCGCGTTCAATCTTCCGCTCTTTTCTCTCTACTGATAACTTCACTCTCCTGATAGTGTATTTTTAAAATAATATAGTGTATTTTGAAATAATATAGTGTATTTCAAAATGATATAGTGTATTTTAAAATCATAGTGTTTTGCTGAGTTTTTTGGCATGATAGATTTGCATGTTATAGTGTATATTGACATGATATAGTGTATTTTGAAATGGTATAGTGTATTTTGACATGATAGTATTTTGCCGTGTTTTTTGGCATGATAGTCTTGCATGATATAGTGTGTTTTGACATAATATAGTGTATTTTGAAATGTTATACTGTAGTTTATTTGCATATTACACAAAATTATCATAATCGATCGTTATAGTGTTTGACATGATAGTGTATTTTGACATATTATAGTGTATTTTAAAGTGATATAGTGTATGTTTGTTCTGAAACTGTTTTTATTAAAATTTTAGGACGAGAGAATCTCACTGAAGAGAGAGAAAATCGTGGATTTTGGAAAGCGGGAGTAACTAATTTGTAGTGGGGCACGTGTCTAGGCCTGGTCCATATTATTTTTAATGTGTACCAGATCCACATAAGACGAATTGTAATTAAAGGGTATAGTCACAAACTTATTTACTTATTAGGCCGTTGTTACTTGTTGGCTATTGGAGTATATTGGGACCGAAAAAAAGAAAGGAGTATATTGGGATCGAACAAAAAAAAATGGAGTATATTGGGTGGTCGCATCATTTGACCTATAATTAGTATAAATGAGTCTATTAAATGCTTAAGTCTGGTGCACAGCTTTTACCACGTCCCTTACCACTACTACTGGCCACTAATCCAGAAGCCTGATTATCTGTACCTGTACTACCAGATGCCTTATGATGCAATTCCCTAATATGAAGAGATGATCTAACTTCTTCTAGGAACACATAATCTTTACCAACAATGAAAGATTGTACAAAATTTTGATATGATAATGGTAAAGAAGCAAGTAGAATTAAAACGAGATCCTCATCCTCCACCATAACACCAATATTATGCAATTCTAGCAAAATTGTATTTAATTGATCTGGGTGATATCTAAGAGGCATACCTTCCTGAATGCATTCCAGGCTGAACAGACATTGCTTCAAAAGCAACTTGTTGGTTAGAGATTATGTCATATACAAACTCTCTAATTTCAACCATAGACCAGATGCGGTTTTCTCCTCCGCGACTTCAGTGATTATGTCATCAGCCAGACACAACATAATTTGAATGAGCCTTCTCCACCAGAGTGCTCATCTTAGCGGTAACTGAATCTGTTGACTTCTTCGTCAATGATGCCCACAACCCCTGTCGCTTCAGTAAAGCCTGCATCTTGATTTACCATAGACTAAAACTATTCCTCCCAGTGAATTTATCAATCATCACATTCATCTCAGACATCTTTCTCACACAGATCAAACACAAAGCTCTTGATACCAATTTGTTATAACGGACGTGAGAAAGATTCAAATAATCGAATGTAAAACGATGAAAAACAGACAGCAGATTTACGTGATTCACCAATTTGACTACGTGCACGGGCAGAGAGAGATGATATTTTATTATGTGAGAAAAACCAGATTACAGAGAGAATTAGACTAAATTTGTAGTCTAAAACAATTAGGTAAATAATCTTTTTATACTCTGCGTCTAAAAATGCGTTTTCCGCATAAAACGAGCACCCACCCGATCGGGTCGGGCGACATCCACCCGATCGGGTCGGGTGACATCCACCCAATCAGGTCGGGTGACATCCACCCGATCGGGCGATATTTTACCAAACCCAGACTTGTTATGGGTCCGATTGAGCGCAACTCGTTCGGTCGTAATTCGGTGATTACGCCCGATCGGGAGACCACGCCCGATGGCATCGGACGACTCCCAAAAAATGTTATTCCCAAAACTGTCATGGGCTCAATCGGGCGGTACTCCAAAGACCTCTTTTGATGCATTTTGATGAACACATTCAAAGTACTATTCTTACACTAATGAATCATGAGCTTACTTAAATTTATAAAGAGAGGAAGGAAAAGGGAAAGAGGTGAGTAAGCTTGAGGTTGAGAAAATAGAAAGGTAAGAAAGAGACGCATTGCATGTCCTCCTAGATCAAATTCCAACTAAAGTTCATAAAGTACGTATATTAGATTTCATCTTATATCTCATTGATCAATTTATAAGTGACGACTTTATTGAAAGTTGGGAGCTCGATTGAAACAAATCATGGCTCACACTATTTTGTACATTAGAATAGTAGATTGGATTACGACCCATATTGGAGTGATCGTTAAAGGAATGACTTGCAGTTGTACAAGAGAAGCTAGGCTAAGCATTTAAGCAATCATTTCCTTTCCATAGATTTTTATCCAATCAGAATCTTATCATTCTTCTCTCTTATTCGTGTAGCTAGAATATAATATGACCATTATATGCTTTTTATTGTGCTACACAACAATTGATTAAGTTATTTAGTACATTTTACATGAATTCATAATAATTCAAACGGTTTTTCATCATATACCTTGACAAATTATTTTTTGCACCATATACCCTTTCGACTTTTGAAATTCACCATATACCTTTCACTTTCAAAAAACACATTCACTTACCCTTAATGACTAACGATGTTAAACTCCGTTAGTCATTAACCCTTTAACTCCCCTCTAAACCTAATTAACTAACTTAAACCTAACCCTAACACTCTAACCCTAAACACCCCTACCCCACCCTAACCCTAAACAACCCTCCCCAGCGTCACCACCTGACCCCCACTAGCCCTCCCAGCGCCATTACCAGAATACCACCAGCCCCCTTCCCCGTAGACTCGCCTCCCCCTTGCCCTCCCCCTCTCCCGCATCCCCTACGCACAAACCCCCATCGGAAAAAGCACGCTCTCTTTCTTTCTCCAATGTTTTTCGCCGGAACGCTCTCTCTCTCCTATGTTTTGCGTCGAAAAATGCACGCCTCACTCTCCTTTGTTTATTTCGCCGGTCCTCTGTTTTTCGAAGGGGAGGGGTCTCGCCTCTGTTTCACCGGTCCTTTGTTTTTCGAAGGGGAGGGTTCTGCGAGATTCGAAGGGGAGGGGGATGCAGGCTGGGGGTGGTAGGAAGGGGGAGGCGCGACAGGCTGAGCGTGGTGGGGAGGGGGTGCGGCAGGTTGGGGGTGGTAGGGAGGGGGAGGCGCGACTGCAGGGGAAGGGGGCTGGAGTTGTGGGGGTGCTGGGCTTGGGGTTGTGGGTTATTGGTTAGGGGTGGTGGGCTGCGGGTGGGTAGGGGATGGTGGGCTTTTAAGGTTCGTTTTTTGGTTAGTTAGGTTTAGGTTGAGAGTTATTTAGGGTCTAGGGTTTAGGATAGTTAACTAGGATTAGTAAAGGGGAGATTAGGGGTGAATGGCTAACGAAAGTTTGATACCGTTAGTCAAAAGGGTAGTTTGATGTATTTTTTGAAAAGTGAAGGGTTTATGGGGAATTTCAAAAGTTGAAAGGGTATATGGTGCAAAAAAAATTTGTCGGGGGTGTATGATGAAAAAACCGTATTTCAAATAATTAGAAAATATCCTTATATATTGAGACTTTTAATTATAATTATATTAATTTATTGACCCTAATCCATTTAAAACTTTCTAGTTGTAATATAGTGATATTCCTTCCTATATTCTTGAAATATTCGTCAGTAATATATTTTCTCTTGGTCTTAGTACTAACAACACGTTGAATTTTATGCTTCAATGTACAAAAATTGATGATTGCTATATCTTATTACTAGAGCTGATCATTTTTGACCCAACTCGTTTTTTAGGCAGGATTTGGCATAGTTTTTTGGCCCACGGTTGGGCCCGGCCCGAATTATTTTTCTTTGGTCGTGATTTGGACGAGCCAAAAATGAATTTTTAGTCTATTTTTTGGCCCGGCTTGATTTTGGCCCGAAAAGCCCGCTCATTTTGGCTCGAACTAGCGGACTTTGGGAACAAAATTTTTGCCTGAATTTCGGCCCGGCCCAACTAATGGGCAATTTTTTTTATGCATGACCCAGCCCGGCCTATGATCACCTCTACTTATTACTAAATGTTGTTTTTTGAAAATACGCATTTGGTGAAGTTTTTTTTATAAAGTCAAAATCGCAGATAACTTTCATATAGTTTTTGCAAGCCACAATTTTGACACCTTTGATTTACGTTCCCAGTCTCCAATTGACCTATACTCTTGTTCTCCTATATTTAGAATTTAGCCATATTCTGATGATGAAATAAAGGAATTGAGTGATGACTAGAATGTCACCACTTGATGAGTCACGGCCAGGTTACAAAATTCTCGCGGATAGTCATATTTGAAGTTACCACTTCTATTCTTAATTTTTTGGATGTGACTCAAAAGTCAGTGACTAGAGAAAGTATTGTAGCAATAAAAGATGATTCATTTCCTAAGAAAAGAAAAGACTAGTAACTATTTGTAAAAGTGACAAAAAATAAATGTAAGTTGGCAATAAAAATAATAGTGTTAGCAAATGTAATAGATGCTGACAATAAAATTCCAAGAAAAGAAGGTTTTTGAGGATGGACAAATTAAGCGACACATGAGCTACTTTTCCAACCATTCAATAATTCAATTTTCTCGTAGTTGGAAAGAGCTCCTCAAACTTGGAATTACTATAAATGTAATAACCAATATTTAAGACTTTTATGAGAAGTTTGATGATAGTTGAAATTATTATTGTGAAATTTCTTTACTTTCTAACCAAATAATTTGTTTATGAAGTATATACATCTGTTTTAATTCCTTCTGCAATCCCTGGGAGTAGAAACGGGCCCTAAGATGATAAATCCAGGCCTTTCAGACCTTGCTTGACTAGGGAGTAAGGAGTAATATACTGATATGTCATGTGATGATGTGAGTGATGGGGGAAATACACAAGACCTTAATCGGTCTAAGCCCAACAACCTACGATGAGACCAATTAGGGACAATTTCACACTGAATAATCAATTTATGGGCCTTTCCCAACATTGCATGTATATTAGGACACTCCATTTAAATTGGCTAGCTTCTTTTTAGGCTCTTTTGATGGTCCATGATGGCCCAAGAGAGCCCGAGTTTATGCTGATGCCTTAGTGGCTTAGTCCTTAGGTAGTTGGGTTTTAGAAGAACTTCATCCAAAGACCGTCTATTTTTTTTTTGAAGGGTCCAAAGACCGTCTATTATCATCATCTTATATTGTTAGGCCTTGTTTGGTTGACAAAACAAATCATGAAAAGTGCAAATTCCTAGGAAGTAGAAGTATATGAAGTTGTTTGGTTGGCAAAATCATGGGAATTTGCACTCGGAGTTCTACTCAAATGGAGGAAGTTACTTACCTAGGTCCCACTAGGTAAGTAGAACTTCCCATGGGAAGTTCTACTTCCCATTATCAATTAAACACAATTTTACACTTCCTAGGAATTTCAAATACATGGAAAAAATGGATTTTCTTATGCTGCTCCTCATCACCCCACAAAAAATTGTTACATATGGTATCCAGGTCTTTTAAAGTGCTCGCGGGGAGGTAGGTTGCCTGCATGTAATAAGCAGGTATAGTAGAAGTGTAGAGGAGATTAAACAAAGTCGCCCTGCTTGGAGAGGAATATTGTTTTCCACCTGGCCAACTTGTTTTTACTTTATCTACACAAATTGACTTGACTCTCGTAGGTCTTTTATAGATAGCATACCTAAGTATAAGCCTAAGTTTTCATTTTCCTCAATGTTGAGAGTCTGTTGAAATAGATTTTTATGCTCCTCAGTTGTATTGGTGGAGAAGACTAAACGACTCTTGTTTTCATTAATTTTTTGCCCCGAGATCTTACAAAATTGATTGAGCACCTGTCTAATAGCAAAAGCCGTATTTTCGTCCACCCTTCCAAAAGAAGGAGATCATCTGCAAACGAGGTGAGACAGGCACCTATCTTTCCCACCCAGAATGGTGTCAGTCTTTCCTAAGCGTGGCCTGATTTATGAGATGAGTGAGAGACTCTAGACAAATGTTAAACGATATGGAGACATCGGATCTCCTGCTAAGACTCTCGAGTGATTAAACGCCTTAGTTGCTCTCCCATTTACAAGAATGGATGAGGAGATTGTGCAATACAACTCATAATTAGGTCTATGGACGCATCATTCAAGTCAAGTTTCTGTAGACAAGTTCTAGCAAAGCTCCATTCAATTCTATCGTATGCTTTTTCCAGGTCAATTTTTAGGGCAAACCAACCTAGCTTACCTTTCTTTTTATGCATAGAGTGAAGGATTTCTGAGGCAACTACGAGATTCACATCTGGACCTCTCCCTTTGATGAAACTGTTTTGATTTTGAGAAATCCAGAGGGGATAGAGGTTTTAGCCGATTGACTATTACTTTAGTGCAGAGTTTGTAGACCGTGTTACACAAGCTGATAGGGCGGAAATGTTTAACGTTTCAGGTTGTTGTTGCTTAAGTATAAGGCAAATAAGAGCTTGGCACATTTCCTGGTATTTTTGATTCTCGAAACCATTTTCTAAGGTTATCACAAACATCTTCCCCCACATACTCCACATTCGCTGGAAAAATAGTGGATGGAAACCATCCGGGCCAGGGGCCTTTAGAGGTTTATTTGATTAGGGCCGTTCTAATTTCCAGGTCAGATGGAGGGTATGAGAATATTATTTCTTGAGAACTGAGGTTGAAGACCACTCACATGCAGGGTGGTCTGAGGTGTAGAGTTTTTTGGAAGGCATCTATAATGTGCTCAGAATGCTAGCTTGGTCTTGGATATCGTTACCTACCTCATCTCGGATAGACATGATTTACTAGCATTTCTCTTAATCATAACACTCCTATGAAAAAAGCTAGTGTTCCTCTCACCATCCTTAATTCTTTCCATTCGACTTTTTGTTATCCATATAGTTTCTTCCTGAAGCAGAATGTCAACTAATTCCCTCTGGAGATCAGTTTCTAAATCTTGATGAAAATTGGACATTGGGTTGATTTGGAGGTAAGCTTGGGTGCCACTTAGTCTTGCTAACACCCTTCTTTTCTTTTTGTACACATTCCCAAAAACGTCTAAGTTCCATCACTCAACTATTTGCATTTGTCCTAGTGTCCCCTATGCTATCCCTGAATAAGGCCAGTTACACTTAACATGGTTAGCGAAATCCTCATGTTGCACCACATTGGCTCGAACCTAAAGGGTTTTGGCCTAACTTAACCGGAGCATTATCTAGACAAACTAGGATTGGGTTATGGTTCGATGTTATCCTATGTAGAGTCCAAAGGTTAGAATTTGGAAATTTTAACAACCATTCCGGGTTAACCCAGCCCCGATCGAGACTTTCAAAGATTGGATTATTTTTCCGCATGTTAGACCACGTAAACTTTGGCCCATTATAACCCAAATCCACAAATACACGAGTTCATCGTAGATGCATATAGGTCTGCACGATTGCGTTTATTTTCCTTCCCAAAATTTTCCCCTTGGTTAATAATTTCATTAAAGTCACCTACTACAACATGGACAATTAATCTACAGCTATCACATAATCTTTCCATAATAACTTACGTGAATTAAAATCTGGACTTGCATAAATAGAAGAAATAACAAAATTTTGGTTTGAGTTGTTTAAATCCATTTAGTGGGGAAAGAAAAAACCTTTCGACCCAAAAGCCAAGGAGGTCTAGGAATTCGAAAACAAGATCTCATGAACAAAGCTTATATGGCTAAACTTGGCTGGAAACTTGCTCAGGGCCATCCAAACCTGGCACAGAAGTGCATAACATCAAGTACAAGTGGAAATGTCACAGCTTTTGCAAATGGGTCGCAGTTTGGAGAAGTATAGGGAAAGGATGAGAGTTGCTAGCTCAAAAAGCTCATGGTGTGTAGGAAATGGAGAGGGGCTTAGCATGTGGCATGATATTGGCTGAATATAGGAAAGTTACGGAGTTTTGTGCATGGCCCTCTGAGCTAGTGGAAGACCATTGCGGGTAAGGGACTTAGTGGTTTGATGGAAATTGGAATCTCTCTAGGATAAGTCTCTATCTTCCCACAAGGTATAGTAGACCGCATTCTTAGTCGACCCCGCCAGCTAAGGACGGTGGGAATGATACTCTTTGTCCTGATTTCCTATCGCATGAGGGATTCTCACTTTCCCTGGCCTACTTAATCCAGATTCCTGCACTCCTTACATTGATATTGAATGGGTTTGGAAAATAAACACAAGCCCAAAGATCCAATTCTTTTTCTGGCTTGCATGCCTTGACCGTTTACTCATAAAAAATCTACATACCAAGTTCTATCTCAACTGACTCATTTTGTCCCCGATGTGCTCATTCCGTGGAGATGTTGACCATATATTTAGTGGTGTAGAAATCAAGAGAAGTTTGGGAGCATATGTTTGTGATTCAACTAGGAAGTTCCGTGTTGGAATGGATCCAAGAGAACCTTAGATGCCAATCAATGTTTCGGATGGTCCTTGGTCCCATGTTATCCTTTCTTGCTTTATGAAATATGGTTAAGTAGGAATCACTGTGTGTTTAGACGGATACTCCAGCTCAAACGCTTGAAATTATTAACAAGGCTGTCAGTGCAGCCCTTTTCTACCTAAAAGCAAACGTGAGTATAAAAAAATCGAGTGATCCGTTTGTAGACTAAGTTAACCCACTGTTCCAGAGACTGGATGATGGTAAATGTAGATGCGTCTTTCCTTCAAGCCAACGTACCTAGTCGGATTGGGGGGGGGGGGTAGTGAGAGACCATAAGGGAAGGTGGGTTGTAGGTTTCCAAAAGCGCACCTTTGCATGTAATGCCTTGTTAGCAGAATTACTGGGAATTAGGGAAGGTTTGACTATAGCCAAGGAGAGAGGCGTTCAAAGTTTGGTCTTATTTTCGGACTGCAAAGTAGCCACCCAACTTGTAACCCATGGGATGACCATACTAACCATTTTGCGAGTGTTGTCAAAAATTGCAGGGAGTTGAGTAAGAGCTTTAAGGAAATCAAGATAATGCAACTGCAGAAGGGAGGTTAACAAAATAGCAGATGCTTTGGCAAAGAAGACGGAGGACTAGATGGGATCATTAATGTAACTAAGTTTCTCCCCACTCCCCTAGTTTTTGTATGGATGACTATCATGAGGATTGTATTGTAAGCTTGGACGAGACAATGATAAACTCTGATGTAATAGCTTAATTAATTAATTAAAGTCACCTATTTCACCAAAAAAAAAAAAAAATACATGGAAAAAATAACTTCATATGAAATATGACTTCCTATATACAACCAAACAAGGCCTTAATGTAGTATATGTATACTTAAAATATTCCCTTCGATTTTTTTTTAATTGTTACATTGTATTTTACTCAAAATTTTAAGCAATTTCATTTTTAAACTTTTTGGAGGATATATTGGACCCATTGAATATAAAATAAGAAAAAACAAAAAAATAAATTTTTTATTACTTTTGGTGGGCCAAGTAATCTAGATAATGAAAGTAAACAATGTAGCAACTAAGGTTGTTTATCGGTTGAGCCAAGCCCGAACTGTGCTCAGCTCGACTCGGAGTCTTGACCCGAGTTCTAATCTGAGCCAAGCTTTGACCGAGTCGAGCTGGAATTGTTCGTAAACAGGACAAGCTCATTATCACCCCTAACAACAACTAAAGAGATACAAGCATTTAAATATGCAAATTCAAATAGGTTATAACTACTAATACACCGTACCGCCTCCTTTCTCCTTCTTTTTCTCTCTTCTCTCTCCTCTCCCACAAAACCGTAATTTTCAGCCTAGGGCAACCACAACCCTTTTGGGTGGTGGTAAGTCCCTTTTCTCGTTTTATTATTACTTTTTTATGTTTATGTTTTCAATAAATTTCAGTCTCTCTCTGATGGAGAGTTTTTCTACCCATGATATTGGATTTTATCTCTCTCCATGTGAGAGTTTAGAGAATTTATCTTTGGGGTTTTGTGTAATTCAAGATGTTGATTTATTGATCGAAATTTGTGCGGAGTTGCAACAGATATCAAGACTTCGTTTACAATCACTTGAATTGAATCCAGTTCTATTTCAAAACTCCAAAAGATTTACAGGCCCCCTTGCAGAAGCCTCCATCAGATTGCAATGTGAAAGACAAGGGTTTTCAGAAGTGTTAGATCGACACATCAATGATCGTGATTTTATCATATTAGAATTGTATTTATTTCATTTTGATATGTATTTGTTTAGTTTTGACTTCTATTATAGATGTCGTATGACTTTGAATCAATGAATTAATGTTAATTTTTTCAAAAAAAAAGATACAAGCATTTAAAGAAAATGTAGCAATTAAGAAAAGAAGGAATACCACGTAATTTTGTGAAAGAAATTATGATGTACTGTTTAGAAAAAAATGAATATTATATCTCAACCAGTTGCGGCCTGCGAATCTTCATCGTGGCGGGTAAGAGGCCCCCACAGGCCGAACAAGCCCCAATTCCCCATAATATTGGATCCAAGATGCTTCCAAGTTTATTATATATATATATACATTCACAGGAATAATGTATCTTTATACATACTTTATACTGACTACTTTTTGTTTCAATTTAACCATTCTACAGATTTATGCTTAACCCGAATTATATTGACAATAGGAAATGGAGGTTGTATTCTTTTAGGCGTTTGCATTAATCATTTCACTCACATTTTCCCTCATCATATTTGTTAGCATTTATTGTAGGTTTTGTGCAAATTATTGATCGGATTATGAGTGGTAGTCTTTTTCTAACCCTTAAATTATTATAAAAAAAAATGCTTGTTATTGTAGAGCAACTCCAATGGTGAACATTAGGGACTTGCTAACAAATAAATATAAAGTTAAGCAATTAGCCCACCATTGGAGTAAGTAGCTGAAATTTCATTTGCTAGCCAATCTAGCTTAACAAAGCCAATTTGCTTGAGCTAAGGTTGTGGGCCCATGTGGGAATTTTGGTGAACAATTTTTATATTCTTCTCTATAAAAAAAACTATCTTACTTCAAGTGTGACCTACTCAAGCAACAAGTATATTGGCTAACCATTGTGGGAGTTTTGGCTTAAAGTTGAGTTAGCTAGAAAAATTTACGTGGGACTCTAAGCCAATTTCCATTTTGCTCTACCATTGGAGTTAAGTAGTTTGATCTATAATACATATTGGTTCATGTGTTCTTGAAATAAGTGAAAATAAAGTGACGAGAATAGAGCTAAGCGTTTATTGTACCTCTTTTTCTCAATGGCCAACAATTAATCTTGATCTATATATCATACAACAAGACTGACTACACTTACATTTCTGCTACTTCCTAATAAGTCCTAACCTTCATAGCCAGGGGGCACTGCAGTCAAAATTATGAGCTAGCAGCTAAGAATTTGCTATGCCGTGGCTATGGGGAAACATGCACCTTGTTAGCTTACATATATTGCACTCTAGTGAACTATTTGGCCAACCCTGTGCCCTAGGCGCGAACATTTTCGTTGCATTTGTTGTAATAGCAATGTTGAGTTTATGGTTCACACAATTCAATTCTTTTTGTACATTTAGTATTAGGTCTTCGATCCCTTGTGGTCTATTTTCTATCAATAACTTTGAAAATCCCATATGGATTATTACCTGTATCAGATCTATTCTTTTTTAAATTTCGATAGAATCGGTAAGTATCTTTTCTCTTGAGACGAAAGCCATTTGGAAGGTTCAAAAGCTTCACTTATACTCAAGTATCATGCATCCACATTTCTCAGACTGAAGCTTGTACTGGCTGCTGCTAGTCTCTTTATTTAATAATAAGCTTTAGTACCATAAAATAAACAAGTGTAATTGGTAAAGATATAAGCATTCCGAAGCCAACCCTGCATCAGAATTGTAATAAGCATGTTAGCTAGTAATATTCAATATGCCAAGTTACACGGACTCTGTTTTTCTTAGATTTTGTTTACAATGTTACAATGCATATGTTTTATCTCTACGAATCCAGCCCTTATTCTAACAAATCGACGATCAAGGAACAATTTCTCTTGGTCTTTTTTTTTTCTGTAAACATAAATTTGAAAGTTTAAATAAAGGAACATACGATGTGCCAATAATATCAGGATGAACGTTGTACTCTCGAGCATAGATAAAAGGGACAATTGCTAGTGGTAGAGCCCCCTAAAAATCAGATTAGACAAAGAAGTATTAGCATAATTCCATTTATATTCTATGAATCTAAAATCGTAGAGTTTTTTTTTCAACTTTTTTCTTCATTTTCTTGGTTTATACTAAGGGGTCGTTTGGTTCAATATATGAAATGAATAGGAAATGGATACAAATAGAGGAAGACAATGGTGACAAAAATAGTTACATTTATTGAGTGTTTGGTTCAAGCCAAGTAATAGAAATGAAGGGTAACGATTACCTTCAAGTAATGAATTTTGTTACTTGAGGGGAGGGTAAGGTAACAAAGTGGGGGAATCCATTACCATCAAGTAATGGTAAGGGATTGATGTGGGGTTAAACCAAACAAGAAGAAAGGAAATCGATAATTGATTCCGTTTCTTAAAACTCAAAAATAATGAACCAAACAACCCCCAAGAAAGTACCTGCACAATGGTAAGCTGAAGCATAGTCCCTTTGAACCCAACAACTAATGCAGTAGCAGCCATGGTTGCGGGGCCCACAATGAACTTCAATGCTGCAGCGACAAAAGCCGTAGCTCCTCCACCAGCAATTATCCTTGGCTGGGCAGCCATAAACAAACCTAACCAGTTGACATGTAGGGAGAAATGTTTACTTACACCAAGACCATGCGCTAAATTGAATGTTATTAGCCACATATTTAAGTTTAACTAGTTTCTTTTTATCCCACAAAACCCTAATTTTCAACCTAGGGGCTTACCACCATCCAAAAAAGCCACATATTTAAGTTTAATTAACTAGTTTCTTTTTATTCCACAAAACCCTAATTTTCAACCTAGGGACTACCACCACCCTTTTGGGCGGTGGTAATTCCTTTTTCTCCTTTTATTACTAGTTTTTTATGTTTATATTTCCAATAAATTTCAGTCTCTCTCTAATGGAGAGTTTTTCAATCCATATATTGGGTTATGTTTACCCATATATTGGGTTTTATCACTCTGATCTCCATGTGAGAGTTTAGAGAATTTGTTTTTGGGTTTTTGTGTAATTCAATATGTTAATTTGTTGATCGAAATTTGTGCGGAGTTGCAACAAATATCAAGACTTCGTTTACAATCACTTGAATTGAATCCGATTCTACATCAAAACTATAAAAGATCGATAGACTCCCTTGCAGAAGGCTGCATCAGACAGCAATGTGAAAAACAAGGATTTTCAGAAGTGTTTGATCGAATCAACGGTCGTGCATGGTTTTATCACATTAGAATTGTATTTATTTAATTTTGATATGTATTTGTTTAGTTTTAAAATCTATTGTAGATGTCGTATGACTTTGAATCAACGAATCAATGTTAATTTAGAAAAAATAGTTTTTTTGTCCGGGCGATGCCTTGGGTCAGTTACAATAAACAAATATGTTATTATTTTGCTAGTTTTTGTATTTTTTGTCCATAAAAAAATTGAAAAATTCACGTCACGACTTAATAAGTAAAAAAAGATTGAAAGGCTTGAGTTTGAAAATAATACCTTAAAAGAAATTGTGGTAGAAGAATATGACATCAAAATTCTCTTGTAAGTTAAGTATTTTTAGTTAATTATAATTATTACAAGATTTCATCATATTTTATTTGAAATATTAAACAACAAAGTCATAGTGTATTGATGGTTAAGCTCTTACTTTTCATTTCAAAGGTCACGTGTTTGATACCTTGCACTTACACATTTTTTTAAAAGTGGATAGTACACATAGACATAAAACATTTGCATTAGAAATTTGAGAAGAATGCCACGTGGTGGCACATAGACTTTCTTTCGCACGTCTTTTAATATATTTATATAGATTAGTAAATGGAATATTTGCATGTACATTAGAAGACTAACATAAACCTATGTCTCAAGCCCTGTTCTCCTCTACTTTTTTTTACTAATAAGATTCTGTAAAAATAAGTTTAATTAAGTACAAAAAAAAGTTTAGTTCAGCTCTAATAAGTTTGTTCAATAAAAATCAGCTTCAATCATTGATATAAGTTCAATTTAGTAATAACAAGTTCAGTTAAGTAAAAATAATTTGAATTCAACAAAATTTAGTTTATGGAAAAAGAACCTTATACTCCAATGAAGATTGATATAGACATCAAATGATCAAACACCCTCAGATAGAAAAAGAAGAAAATGAAAAAAAAAACTTGCTTACCAAGACTAAACATTGACATTCCAAGTCCTGCATCAGATAGAATTGTAATTGAATTCATTACAATTGTAGGCAATTTCACATGCCACCTACAAGAAATCAAAAACATTGGTATATTATGATATTCATCTTAATTACAATCATACATACATGCAAAGGCACACCAATTATTGTTAAAGAAAGGATGATTGCATGATGATTAAATTAATTCACCTGAATGAGATCAAGGACCAAGTAACTGTAATTATAATAGAGAAAAAGTTAGGGTTCTTGATGAGTTTCATCCAAACCATGATCAAGAGCACCCTGGTTGTTACACCAGAAGGAAGCATATCTGTAAATTTGGGTTCAATTTGAGTTTCAGGTTGCAGCTCAACCCTTGATCTCCAACTCAATTCCGACACATTAGAGCCTAGAATAAGAGTAATCCTAATCAGTGTGTAATCATTATTGATGCATTGATCAATATATAGCGTAGCAAGGGTTCAAATCTGATTTATAGTGAGCGCCAATGTCTAAAATTAGAAGTCACATATACTAATTTGAAATCGTCATAAAAAAGGTTGTTACTTTATGATAAGAGACGTTAAACTAGAATGCTAGATTGAATACGCATTACTTCTTTGGGATAGACCAGTTACTTGACGAAGAGGGGTTAGCAACACCTACACCTATTATAGAAGAATGTGGGTAAATGCATCTGTACTAATATATTAAAAGACGTTCTTAAGAACGTATATGTACCATGTGTCACCATCCCTGATTTAATAACATTTTATCCATGTCTTTCTCATATAGTAAAAAAAAGAAGATTGTTGACGTGATGAACCCACAACCTCAAGTATGAAAGAAAGAGATCTTACCATTACTCCACCACACCATTATTGTTTTTTCAATCAAATTAATGATGATATATGAATGGAAATTTTTGAAATCCATATAATGAATGAGATGAATTTTTTAAATGAGTATGAGATGACTTATTTAACTACTACTAAGCACTAAATTATAGTACAAAGAAAACCTGGGGCATGCCCGGGCCCATATACAAGTGCAAACCTCAAAACATTAAAAGAGCAAAGATCATCTTTGAGATACTTGGAGTGAAACAAGATAGCAAAATACCAAGGGGGAAATTCTCTGAAATTGTAAAGCAAATAGTGGTGCACAAGAGCACAATCTAGAGAACATTCAAGTTGCAAAAAAGCTAAGACAAAACAGAGAAGCCATTGATGTCAAGTCTAAAAAGAAAGGCAACTCAGGCAGAAAGAATTAATAGAGGAATGACTTAAATAGCCCCCCCTCCACCATAGATGCACTTACAAAGCATATGCAGGTTCCTTCAAATGCTCACATATGAAGATATTCAGGCCACTCAAAGCAGGTAAACTGAGGTATACACTAGTAACAACCAGTAGTGAATTAAAGATAAGCACAAAATTTAGAGAATGCAGTAGGTACTTTCACATATTCACTATGTAATAGAGGGAAGAAAACCCACTTTCATCACTGTGGACAACATTGTTCATATTAATGAAAAGTGGTTATACTTAAACCCTAACAAAAGAAGATTTTACGTCCTGCCAGCAAAAATTGATCATTATAGAGTTTGCATGTCAAAAAGATACAAAATAAAAGCAATGTTTGTGGGTGTAACTTCAAGGAACTTATTTAATGAAAACAACATTATGATATGATGGGAAGTTTGGCATATTTCCTTTGTGTTCACACAAAGGGAAAATAAAAGAAGCAAAAGCAGAGAAGCTGGGACACTTGAGACAAAGGCCATTCAAAATGTTACAAGATATGTTGCTCAGAATTATGTTACCAAGCATCTTGAGAAGATAGTCAGAAAGTAAATCCAAGGACATACTTATTTCGCAAGACAATGCAGGGCCACGTTTAACTAATGATGATGCAGAATTTTGAGATGCAACAAGAAAGGATGGATTCAATATTCACCTTAGTTTTCAACCATCAGTCCCTAGATTTCAATATCTAAGATAAAGCTCTATTTAAGGCTATTCAAAGTTTGCAATACCAAACATTCCCAAAAAATATTGATAAGTTAACACAAAAAGTGATTGAGGCAAATCAAAACTTTGACCCTAATCTTATTAGGTAGACATGGATTCAATTGTAAGATGTCATGCTTGAAGCTTTCAAGGTCCAAGGAGGAAATAACTGCAATATGCCACATGTGGGGAAGGCTAGATTGGAAAGGTTGCTTACTAAATGAGAATATTGAATTTGATCAACAAATTATTGATGAGGCTGTTGCACATCTAAATGTAGTAAACACTGATTTCTCTTACACAATGGAGAAAAACATGGAAGTAGATGCATAGTAGAAGAAGCAAGAATAGGGACTGTCTCTTATAACCACTTTTTGGAGAAGGTAAACGTAACATACAATATGTAAATTCCTTTTTGTTGAGATACTAATTTATATTCCTTCTCAAGTTAAATTTTTTTTTTTTTTGTTAGGTTAACTATAATGGTTAGAAGGTAATATTGTGTAATTATGTGATGGCAATCACAAGTTGAACTTCCTTTTGTGTGTGCTAAATTGTAACCTTTTACAAATCTTAATGGAAGTTTTATTTTGTCTACTAATTCCATTTCTTATTGGGACTTAATTGGAAATTAGGTATTGTCACAATCCAAATTTGATGCCTGCATATATTTTGAAACTCCCATCATGTAACAACTTTTTAGTCCATTAAAATAGGGTATTCACATAATGTTGTTGTTTGTTCCCTCAACATTAACAATGATGAATGTCTAGTGTACCATGCTTAGAAGCATAACCATCAACATAACGGAGGTAAGGTGTTAGAATGGAACAATTCAAGGATAAGAACAACAACTAATGTGTTGAGATGCATCATCATTTGGACATAAAACACGTAAGGACTCATTCGTTTCACACCCACACCCACAACAAATGACTTTCATAGGGACACCCAATTTAATACCTCTTCCTATGATCATTGAGGTCATAAAAGACAACACTTATAAGTACAACTCATCATTCATCAATGGCTCCCCCAATTCAATTCAATCAAAGGGACTGATAATTACATAAATTAGCCAACTTGAATGACCCACACAAATTACCCAACACAACAAAATTTCCCAATTTTAACAAGCCGCAAAAATTAGCTAACATCACAAAAATTAGCCAAATTGAACAAACGACACAAATTAGCCAGCACAACATAAATTCCCAATTTCAGCTAGCCACACAAATTAGCCAACATCACAGAAGTTTCGCAATTTGAACAACCCACATAAATTAGCACACAAAAAAATTTCCAATTTCAACAAGGCACACAAATTAGTCAAAGCCTCAGATTTTTGCAATTTCAACAAGCCATACAAATTAGCCAATATCACAGATTTTTCCAATTTCAACAATCTACATAAATTGGCCAATATGTATAGATGTCACATCACATTAGCCAACATCAAAATGAACAGGATTCATTAGTTCATTATGAACATCACACAATTTAGTATGAACATCAAATAATTCACATACAAGGAATGACATATCACAAAGCCAGATTCAGAAAAGTTTAAAAGGGAGAACATAAAGTTAGCTTGACCAGTCAAATATACAAAATCAGCGCATAGACGAATTGTTGAGGGACTCATTATTGGATGAGATAATCACACAAGCAATGATTTCCAGACCATCAGATGTTGAACCCTCATTATCCTCATAATCAACAGAACTGTCAGAACCCTCAAAACTGACAATAAATCCAAAACCCAGGATTTAAAGTGATGCTCATGACTTGATTCCATCCCACACCCTTGCTCTTTATCCTTCATAATTGAGTTGGACTCAACATTTTCACTACCACTCTTCTAGTCTTCCTTAAGTAGGAACACTTAAAGAAGAGGGATTGCATGCTCTTTGTGACCTTGACCTTAGGTTTTTTCCCTTTACATGCAGATCTATGATTTCTCCATTTAAATCCAGAATGCCTAACAGTAGGCCAACCCACAAACCACAATCTTCTTTGATATCCTCTTTTATGCTTTGAAATGCAACTACTAAAGCCGAACATCCCTGGGGATTCATATGCAGGGCAACTTCCCCACTTTCATATATCTTTGTAAAGTGAACAAACTTTTCTCAAATAACCCTGCACATAGATCTTAGCAAATTCTTCCTCTCTGGTTCTTTATCATCCTTAAGTGCCTTTCGTAGTGGCTCTAACTTCACTATTTTAATTTAATATTATAGAGGAGAAGGAGAAAGAAGGAGATGTGATAGGAAGAGAGAGAATATGGAGATCGTCGAGCATGCGAGATGAGAAGGAGAGAGATCTAGTGTTTCCACGTTGATTGAGGAATAAATTTGAAGGGAGAGGGTAATAAAGGGTTCTAATATTGAGGTAGTTGGGGGGGGGGGGAATTCAATCAGTTCATAAATTTGGATAGTTGTGGGTTGGGAATGATTTCTGACTAATGGTAGTTGGGGGTGGACGAATTAAGTATTTTGGTAGGAATCATTATTTGAGTTGATGAATGGGTGACTGAAATAATGTGGATTAGTTTTTTTTTAATCAAAATTTTAGATGAAATAGTAATGACATTGTTGTGATTTTGTTGATAAAAAGTTACTAAAACAAGCAAATTTTCAACTTGTTGCATTTTTTTTGTTACATCCCAAAATAGCAAATGTTGCACTTATTTTGTTATGGAGGAAATAATTAATTTAGTCATACTATCATAATAGTTTGTTTGATTTCTCTATGTACATTTACAAATTTGCAGTAATGAAACTGAATTGAATGTTATAGTAATTGCTAAATGGTAAAGGATTGTTCCACCTCATATTCATGCGCTCATTCATCTATAAAATAAATAATTTTCACTACTACTCAATACCACCTGCAAATGATTATAATCACGATTTAGATTTCTATGAAAAATTAATATGGATTTCGAAATGGATATATAAGCATTTGGTATAAGGCCTTCCTAATTTAGAGGCATAATTCATATAATCTCATCACTACTACCATGTTTTTGTTACCACATAACACATGAAGCAAAGTATTTCTCGCATCCAAATCAAAATATGCATCAAATGTACATTACAAAACATTAATCAAAAGTTGGAAGCAAACCTTTAGAAGCAATGAAGCATTACCTCTTTGATCTTGATCATGATTGTGATCGTGATTGTGATCGCCATCCTCCAGATTTACATTACCACGACCATTATGAACCTCATCAATCTCTTTGGAATCAGATGGACCAACAACATTAACAACACCAATGTCCCTCTCCTCATCAAACCCTAAATTATCAGCATTCCTAGAAGATTCATCAACACGACTACAAGTAGTAACAACTTCGGGCTCCGTATAAGTCCATGGAACAAGGAGTCTTGCTTTTCTATATTCATGCAGAAACAACAAGCCAGGTAACCAAAAAATGCATTGAACCACAGAAAGTTGCACCATCGTAGATTGGGAAAGCGATTCACCGTACATTCCTTGTAACAAAGGGATGCCAAAAAGAAGGGTGTTGGTAAGAGTTGATACGGCAAAAAGGGTAAGAAACCATTCAAAAGACCCTCTTGAACTTAGCTTACACCACAAAACCAAGATAACTATGATAGTAACCTTTTGTAGTGTATCTGCTGCAATAATGCGGTAATTCATGTCATAAGGATCATTGTTTAAGATGTACTTGATAGAAAAAAGTGGAGCGCAGAAAAGCATCACAAATCTGTTGATTCCTTCACATTCATTTGGGTTAAATATTTTCCACCATTTTACTGAGCTATAAGCTAAGATCACTACTACATAAAGTGGTATTACATGTGATAATACAGTATATATTTCATTCCAAGTAATCATCATCCTGACCTCTTGTTTTCTTCTGGATTATTAAGAGAAAAAGGTTTCTTAATGTGTTTTAAGTGAGAACATAGTTAAGACGTTAAGCATTGAAATTGATCTGAGGTCTAGAGAGTGAAAGAAAAGGCAATATTTAGGGGTAAAGTAGTTTCAATACTGTTTTATTTTGTTTTTTAACGGCAAAAAAATTAATACTAGCGGTGTATTTTTTTTTCTTTTTCCTCTCTTTATAGTAGGTGCATTTGCGTTATATATGGATCTCCTAAGAAAACGTCATGAACAAAAAGACATCCGCAGTTTTCTCCTAGATAAACAAGCAAATGACATAACACTAAATTTCATCGAGTCTAAACTCAAAACTATACTTTCCATGCGTTATGCATGTTTCGATTAGTGGGCTTGGGCCACAAAATTAATCGGATACTATTATTTTTTTAATTAGGAAAGATAATTGGTCCGAAAATCATACTATTAACATAATTCAAAACAATTAACGTTTAAGATAAATTGATTAATGTTCTTTTTTTCCAGTTTTCCATTTTTAGTTTTTTTTAGAACAAAACCCATGAAATTAGAAAAAAAAAGGCAAAATTGGTCTCAACACTCTGAACTATAGCTCGGGTGCACCCAACACCACCAACTATGACTTATAGCCTAAACGCCACCAACTACGGGGTGGGGTGCACTCTGTACCGCCAACTACGAGGTGGGGTGCAGTCTGTACCACCAACTACGAGGTGGGGTGCGGTCTGCACCATAAAAACCCAGCGTTTGCGACAACATTTTAGGCTTCCGTCCTCATTTATGGTATGTACGGAATGTACCCTATCGCATAGTTGGTGGTGTTTAGGCTGCTAGTCGTAGTTGGTGGTGTTGGGTGTACTCGAGCTATAGTTTAGGGTGTTGAGGCCAATTTTGCTGAAAATGGTTACCACTATCTGGTTTTGTCATTTTTTCAAAATCATCATGATTCGAATAGGTTTAAGTAAATCTATTCCTTTATATGATAGGTATTATATCACTTAAAAAAACCACAATAATACCAAACATGTCCTAAATTTAACGCCCTATACATATTTTTTTTGATAGGAAAAAGGTAGCCTTTCATTCAGTAAGTAAATCAGATGCAACAACCGCCATTACATCCTCTGGAGTTTCCTCCAGCCATACTAACAAAGAAACAATATGTAAGCTACGTTTCGCTAAACTATGGGAAACCGTATTACCTTGCCTACGAACTCATGCCAATTAAAAGAGACATCAGTACAATGTTGTAAGAGTACAAAAATGTCTTTTACTATTAAACCGAACTCAGAACTCTCTTTTGTCCTTCTTCTCAAAGCCTCGAACACCATCATGCTATCCATCTTGAGTATGAAGCTGGTGAAACCCGACTCCAAAGCTATTCGTATACCTTGTGGAGCCGACATTGCTTCACCTGTTTCTACAGCAAAGTCTCCCCGCCATGTATCACACATAGCCATCAGCACCTCCCAAATTTCATCCCTTAGCACCGCTCCAAAACCCACCATCCCCACACCATCGAAGGCAGCATCACCGTTAAGCTTTAGCCTTCATGCACCGGGAGCTACCCATCATTTCCCCTCTCCCACCTTCTTTTTTTCCCTAAGCTTCGGAAACTCATTCGCCCTTCTATACTCCTCCAAGACATTCAATGCTTTCCCCATTCTGACCATCACATTACACTCCACTCCATTAAAAATCAAATCATTCATAGCTAACCATAATGTCCAACATAGAGACCAAAAAATGTTCCACCACCCTTTGTCTTTGATTATTTTTATATGATTCCACACCCAATCTTTGAAAGATGTGACAACTCCCTGGTTAAAACTGAGTCTAAGAGGTAAAAGGTACCATAATCTTTGAGCTTCTTTGCATTGCACGAGAACATGCTCCACACTTTCCACCTCTTCACCACATCTCTTACATATGTAATCCATCACAATTTGTCTTTTGATGAGGTTGTTCCTCATTGGAAGCGCTTGGTTCGAAGGTTTCCACGAAAAGTTTTGAATTTTAGAGGGTACTTGTGCCTTCCACAACTTCTTCCATCCTTCGTTCACATTATCATTTGAGGGTCCAGCTCGCTCCTTATCTCTTTCTTTCAAAGCGACATAATACGCACTCTTCACCATGAAATCTCCACTCCTCGTCCAAATCCATGACCACATATCTGTGCATGGGAATGCCGGGAGGACTATCTATATCTTGTCCACCTCCCATGCAGCAAAATGCCTGTTTAAGAGCTGTCATTCCAGCGCCCATTGTGTATCAATTTAGCCACATATTGCAGGTGGCTCGCTTCTTCATTCCTGGGTTGTAAAATCTTGCTGCCACTTGCTGAAGGGAGCCAAGAATCTGCCCAAATTCTTATCGTGCAACCATCCCCAATTAGTCTCATTGCACCCAGCCGAATTAAGGTCCTAGCTTGCATGATAGATCTCTAGGTAAAGCTAGCATTACTAGGAGTTTTTGCCTCAAGAAAAGAAGTGAGAGCAATGTTATAATACTTTAAATCCCGCAACCCCAATCCCCCCCCCCCCCCGTTTTTTTTGAGCGACACAAATTTTCCCAAGATACCCAAGGAATTTTTTTCTCATTATTAGCTTTTTGCCCCCAAAAAAATCCCCTATACATTCTTTCAAGCTCGGCAATAATATTTTGCGGCAGTCTAAAGACTTGCATCATGTACATAGGAATTGCTTGCGCCACAGCTGTTATTAACACCTCCTTCCCTGCTGGAGACATAAATTTTTCCTTCTTCCCCTTTAACTTTTTCCATACTCTATCTTGAGGTGAGGTAACACATTTCATAATAAGATCAATAATTCTCTCTGGGAACACCATTTTTTCCATCATACTCTTACAAAAATACCCATTCAATCCTGTCATAGGCTTTACTCATATCAAATTTAAGGGCCATCTCAGCTTTTACCCCCCTATTCTTTTTTCTCAAATAATGAAAACATTCCTGCGCAACTAGAATGTTGTCTGTTATCAACCTGCCTGGGACAAAACCACTCTGAGCTTCATTAATAATATGAGGGATAAACAATTTCAATCTGTTTGCCAGAGCCTTTGAAATCACTTTGTAGAAAACATTGCACAGACTAATAGGGCGGTAATTTTTACGAGACTCACATAGTTTCTTTTTTGGTATAAGCACAATATGAGTATGTTTTACATCATTTACCTCCCCATTTTTATTGAGAAAATCTAAGGCATGCTCAATAACATCTTTCCCGGTTATGCTCAGAATTTTTGGTAGAAAACTGCCGACATACTGTCAGGTCCAGGGGCCTTGGATGGGTGCATTTGCAAAAGCGTCTGCTTTATTTCGTCCCCTGTGAATGGTTCTGCTAAGGCTGCGATCATGTTTTGGTCAAGCTTCACGTTCACTTTATCCACTATCGGGTTAACATCCACTGAACCTCCAGAAGCGAAGAGGTCTTTATAGAAATCAACAAAAATCTCGGCTATCTCGTCATCCTTCACAAATTGCACCCCTGCTTCATTTTGTATCTTCAAAATTGCATTGCGTTGCTTCCTTTGTTGTGCTTTGTTGTTAAAAAGACACGAAACTTTTATTCCCCCCCCCCCTTCAAGCCAACATTGCCTACTCCTTTGGCGCCAATACATTTCCTCACTTGCTTCTAATTCATCCACCCGGGCATCAATAACACGCATCTCTTGGATTACTTCTTCCGTTTCATCCTCGCTCATCAAAACACTCATTCGTTTCTTACATTCTCACATTTCATGCGCCATCCCTCCAAACACCTCTCTTCCCCACCTTGCCAACCCACTTGACGAGGCCCCAATGCACCCTTTAATGCCTCTCCCTCGCTGCCAACACTCCTTCACCACCTCCTCACAGCTCTTCTCCCTCAACCACATCTCCTCGAATTGAAAGATTATCCTGGGTTTCCTTTTTTCCATTGCTTGCAGGCCTGAGTTCACATGAAGGAGGATGGGCAAGTGGTCTGACTTGCGTTTGGTGAGATGGGACACAAAGGATCCACTAAACATACCCTTCCATGCATGGCTTGCTATAAAGCGGTCAATTCGCTCTTGTATATTGCTCTCTCCACTTTGATTATTACTCCACATAAAATTGTAGCTTGTATACCCAAGATCATGTAGCTCATATCGATCCATGGCCTCCCGAAACAAAGTAGCATCCCCTACATTAAAACCGCTCCCTCCCTTCTTCTCGTGGGAATATAACATTAAGTTAAAGTCACCTCCACACACCCAAGGTATTTCACTCTCCCCTCTTAGGCTAGTTAACAGCTCGCCAGTTTTATACTTTTGGGTATCCTCGGGATGGCCATTTAAACCCGTAAAGCGCCATTGCCCTTCTCCGTCAATGCAAAATGTGGTATCAATATGATTTAGTGACATGGATACGATTGTAAAAAAGTTACTCCACAGCAATGCAACTCCTCCACTCCTTTTCCTCCCTTCCCTTTCACAGCTTACCGCCACCATGTTTTTATTTTGGAATTTTCACTTAATTGAATTCATCTCCCACCCTTTTAGTTTTGTCTCTGAAAGGAACACAATTTGCGGAGCTTCAAGAGTAATTATCCTCTTAATAGCATTTATTGCAGAGGGCTCCCCGAACCTCAACAATTCCAACATAATATCTTAATCATTGAACACCAAGAGCCCTATCGGTGGGGGCCTCCACTCTTCCAGTTTGATTGTTTGGTTCTGCCTCATTCACTCCTTGGTACACTCTCACCCTTTTACCCCCATAATGCAACTCATCTTCATTGTCGTGCATGAAATTACATGTCTCGCTAGTTATCTTCCTTTTCCCCCCACAAGGGTACACAGTTGTATCATCCATGAGCTCTTTTGGACGAGCAATTCTGAGCCATGTTTTCCTCCCTCCTTCTGCTCCCTCACTCAAAGAGACCCCCACGTTGTAAACTGGCTCTTTCTCCCCCGTCCTCCTGTCCTTCTAGATCGAGAACTCTAACCTCCAACTCCTTTTCTCCCCCTCCCCCCTTCATCTTCCCCCCTGCATACCTTCTTGATCAAGTCCTTCCTTCAAAGATACTCCCCCTAGCTGAACAGCCACCTCCTCTACCCCTTCTTTGGTCACTCTTGTCTTCACTTCCTTTGGTTCCAATGAAAAAAAGGTGTTTCGCTCGCCTACCCCCATCGCCTTTATCCTACTTGTTCACCGATTTAATCATCACCTTCCAAGGCGAAGCTCTCAACTTATTGCTATACTTCTTTTTAGGTGACTTATCACCATTGTTCTCATCACAATCCCTATCTCCATGACCGATCCTCCCACATACATAGCAAAACAGCGGGAGGCGCTCATACTTTACCGGGATTTTTATACTTTTCCCCCCTCTAAATTTTAGTTTCAGATGCTCCTTTAATGGCACCCTCACATCCACTACCACATTAACCCTAACCGATCTGTCTATTTCAACTCTTGAGAATTGTCCATCCTAACAAAAATTCCAATCTTCTCTACTAGGGTTTTAATGTTACCTTCAAAACTTCGCCCACGAAACGACAGATTGTAAAAATGAGTCCATATAGGAAGGGAGTGTAGTTGAATTTCCGAAGGTTTTTCATTATCCTGAATCTCACTAAGGCATATGGCATATTTATCAAAATGCCATGGTTGGCCCTCCAAAACTCTTAATTTATCCTTTCAATTTCATGTTTCGTTTGCCATATTTTTTTCAACATATCGATGAGGGCCATGGAATTTATTTTTCTACAAGTCCAAACTTTCTCGATCACCCGTAGAGGCGCCTTCACCTCCTCCTCCCCCGTATCGTCAATTTGCCATTCCACTTCATTAATGCCGTCTTTCTCTCCTTCATCGGTACTTCGTTGTATTCTAGATGGATGTTTCTGGTTACTACTGTCACTATCTAGTGATCTCACTGTGGCAATCCCAAGAGAAATCTTGGAAAACCCCCAAATGGGACTCGGAACCCTAAAATCGCCTGCCTAGACACCCATCTCAAGAAAACTAAGAGGAATTTTTTCTTTCCTATTTCATTTGTTAACACCCTATACATTACATGCAATATATTTCAATTAAGAATTAATAAAATTTACCTTATATAATAAGTAGATCGTGTGATACACTTTCTGTATCCCAATTTTTCAACCGTAACAAACAAGTTTAGCACAAATATTAATAGAAGCGAGAGTTAGAGAGAATAGATAGGGTGGTATTTTATATAGCCTGTAGGACTTAGCTAGAGGTATAAATGAGACGGGATAACTTACGATCTACGCGAGATCGATTCGGTCAAAACTCGATTCATAAACTATCACATAAGCCACCACCATCCACCCTGAAATCCACCAACACTTCTCGAAAACCCATAACCTTAAAAATTAAACTAAAACAAACAAGAGTAGAGATGGATGAATATAAATACGTGCTTTAGAGGGTCAAATTCGACCATATATAAAACTCTAGATATAGAGTTTTCATGGTCGGATTTGGCCTTTAAATCCTCAAATTTCACCTTTAATAGTGATGGAGAAGGGAAAGAAAGAGGAGGGGATGGTAAGGGCGGTGGTGTCCTGGTGGTGAGGGGCGGCAGTGAGAAGAGGGGGCGGCGGCCAACTGTACTTGAGAGAGAGAAGGGGGATAGAAAATGGTGGAGAAAAGGAAAAGTGGTTTTCTAACCAAACAATATTTTTAATCAAAGGATTTTCCTTTCCTTTCGCCGTGTTTATCTTTCTTAAACCCTTTCCTCTCCCCTTCATAAACTAGACGCTCCCTAACTAGAAAACTAAATTAAAAATTGTAAAAAGACTTAATTAGCTAATAAGAATTTTTTTAAAAAAAACTACCTTTTATAACCATTTTATTAAAAAAAACTACCTTTCAAAAATCATCTTTCAATAAACTACCTTATATACACAAATTCCTTTCAATATACTATCATTTTATGTTTATGTATAATACTAATCAATAAATGACGATCACCGTAGGTGTTGCTGCCGGTGGGATAATGAGAAAAGAAGAGATAACCGAAATAGAAAGAAAGAAAAGTAATTTACGGTGCCTCAATTATTAGTGATTAAACCTTTTTTATGGTATAATGGTATTATATAAGGTAGTTATCTAAAAGAAAATTTTTAAAAACTAGTTTTTTGAACAAAAAAAAACTAATTATAAAAAGTAGTTTTATAAAAAATTTCCTAATTAATAATATGATGCGACTATTCTTTTTTTTTTTTATGGCATGATGCAACTAATTTGAAACATTAAGTAAATATATGGTAAATACATTGGAGTTGATTGAAGGGAGTAACTAATATTTACATCGCCTGAAATATTGTTACATTGAGATGGTTAAAAGGTTAACTTGTACACAGCTCAGTCATTGTACATCTATGTCCTCTAAAGTCTAACGGGATATAGCTTTTTTCCTTGCGCTGCAACTAGTCCCTTCGATCACTTGATACAAATGCCCAATATGATGTAATAAACTAGTGTAATTGGTAAGGATATCAGCATTCCAAAGCTAACCCTGCATCCAAAATTAAAAGCATGCATGTTCAGTAATGAGTAATAATTAATGACTAATTAGTACATAAATCACATTTGTATTTTTTCCCTAACTATACTGTTGTAATACAGATGCTTACTCCGTACCAAAATAGATGTTACATGTTGAAAATTGTACTATTCACTTACTTCATTTGACCATATTTTTTCTTAGTATTAGATAAAATCAACCGTTACTATATGATATATTGATGGATTTGTCTCAATGAATACTTTCATAATATTAACTTCTTATAATTTTTACTAACACATAATTAAAGTTATTAATCTATTTTGTTACGGCAGAAGTATATTTATTGTTCAACAAGGAATTTTCAGGAGACTAAGAACTACATGTATTATTTTGAACAAGATTTTGAGTTTGATAGGAACATACGCTGTGCTAAGAACACCAGGATGAACATTGTATTCGTGAGCAAAGACAAAAGAGACAATTGCTTGTGGTAGAGCTGCCTAAAACATCAGATTTACAAAAGATATGTTAGTATTGTGATATTTAAATTTGTCGACTTTTTCTTTTCAATGAGTTTTTTGCTAATATATGACAGTATAATTTATATTATCATTAGCATTTTATTTTATACCTGCATAATGATAATCTGTAAGAGAGTCCCTCTTAATCCAATAGCAGATGAAGTAGCTGCCGTGATAGCGGGTCCCACAATGAACCTCATGGCTGCAGCTAAGGCAGCTAATGCACTCCCACCGGAAATTATTTTTGGTTGTGAAGCCATGAATAAGCCTACCAATATTGACATCATGTAGCAATAAGCCAATATGACAGGTTTACAATGGATCAAACCACTAGATAGTACTTGAAGGAAATTAAAGTAGCTTTGACATGAGAATGACACTTTTTGTCTAATCACATACAATTGTTGGTTATTCACAATACATAACATGAATACTTAGCTTTTAATGCCCCTTTTTTAATGCATAAATACTTTCTTTCGCCGGAATTAATAAAAGCTCCTTTCTATCATACCCCTTACTTATTACGCGTTTATAAGGCTTAACTTATAAATTATAACTCAAACTAAATAAAATAAAATTCTTACCAAGACTAAACATTGCCATCCCAAGTCCTGTATCAGAGAATATTTTAATTGAATTGGCCACCACTGCAGGAATTTCGACATGCCACCTTCAATAATTAATATAAAACGAGTCAATAATCAAATAAACATAGGGAGATAACTACACAGTAAACGGTACTAATGAGATATAATATCTTATAACGAACTATGCACCAAATAAAGATTAGAGATATCAATACAAAGTACTATGTGTTCAATGTCAATTACCTAAAAGAGATCAGTGACCAAGTTAGAGCAACAAGACTAGAGTAGAAGTTAGGGTTCCTCATAAGTTTCTTACAGACCATGATCAAAATCTGCCTGGTTGTCACACTTCCAACTGCAGGGAGTGTGTTTGTCGATTTGGGTTTACATTCAGCAACAGTTTCCACATGGACCTCAACCTTCAACACCGAGCTCGATTCTGTCAATGTCAATTTGACCCGAGTTTAGTACTGGTAGTATACATAAATTATGTATCCTATCAGATAGTTTAAAAACAAAAACTTCAACTAAAAATTTAGTTAAAAGAAAACCTGTAGGGCAAATATTCTCTTCATTATCATGATCAATAATCTTGTTTGATGACCTAGAAGGAAGAACACTAACATTATCTAAATCTTTTTCCTCATCATACTTTAAAGTCTGAGAACAATCATTCTTAGAACATTCATGTGATGAGCTACTATTAGTACTTATTTCAGTCTCTTGCTCAGGAATTAGAACTGTTGCTCTTCTATATTCATACAAAAACAACATAATAGGGAACCATATATTAAACTGTATAACAGAAAGTTGCACCATTAGAGATTGTGAAAGTTCTTCACCATACATTCCTCCTAATAAAGGAATGCCCACGACAAGTGTGTTGGGAAGAGCCGAAAGCGAAAAGAGGGTGATACACCATTCAAGAGATCCTTTTGAACTCAGTTTACACCATATAAACAAGAGTAGTATGACTATAAGTTTTTGCAGTGTATCTGCTAGAATGAAGCGGAAGTTCATTGCATAAGGGTTGTTGTTTGAGATGAATTTGATAGACAAAAGTGGGACTGCAAATAGTGCTACAAATCTATTGATTCCTGAGATTTCATTTGGTGTAAATATTTTCCACCATTTCACTGATCCATAAGCTGAAATCATTACTACATAAAGAGGTACTACATTTGATAGTACATTGTATAAATCTTTCCAGGAAATCATCTTTTTCTGTGTGATGAGTTGAAATGTTTTGGAGGTGAGAAATAAATGTTAGATGAAAATAAATTAATTCAGTGGTATATATATTGTATGTTTCTAACAAAATGGTAAAGAAGAAAAGGTTTAATAAGGGGTTTTAGTGAATAACAGAATTCATGCATGAGACATTTATATATATAGGATTTTAGAGAGTACAGATTACTGCTTGAAAAACAGCTGATGTGCTAATTTTTCAAATACCATGTGGAGTTGAGGAAGGATCTTCGAAAATGATGGAGTGAACAAAAGTACCCGTGTACAAAAACAACTTTAAGCTCAACAAGTAGATAGCAAATGCGTTGACAGTAGGATGCATGTCAAAGGTACATTGCCAGCTGAAGAGTAAGTGGACCTACAGCCCTACAGGTTAAAAATCTTAATACTAAGCCAAACCCATATTGGATCTGAACTTCTATTCGCCTTATTAAACATGAACTTATATTTTTCATGTGTAGTGATCAAACATTACTCCAACGGGTTTGAAATATTTAAACTAACCCCAGAGACATATATATATGTACTTTTAATTTAAAAAATTAGTTGGGTTTATGATCCATTTGTAAAAATTTGTGAAAATTTTGTTATGAGTAACAAGCAATCACATAAAAATGCCTTTGGCCATTACATTAGTAAGGGTCTGTTCTCCTCAACTTATTTTCAGTTCAATTCAGCTCTAGATAATACTTTTACTCTCACATATCACTATTTATTTCAGTTCAGTTCAGTTCAATTCAGTTAAATCCAGTTCACTTTGGTTCAGCTGTTTTATGCCGAAGAGAACAAACCTTATTATGTACATGTACTCAGACTCATTAAATTGTGAATTTGATGAATTTATGTAGTCTTTTAGTTGTCTTTCACAATTTCAAATTCAATAAAGCATATAAAAACCACATTTAATTTAACAAGAAGCAAATCCGCGAGATAGGGTTGGATGATGAAATTAACTCACAAATTGCATTTTCATGTATGTCGAGGGCAATAAACTCCCTTCTCACAGTCATAATATTGCTAAAGATGAAATAAGATTTAAAGTTAACCAAAAGGACTACCTAACTTTTCCATCCTCACCATCTAAAAATATATGCGAAAAGGAAAATTGATGAGTTAACTTCAAGTCAACACATTACGTACCCACCCACCCGAACTCAATACAGCCTATCAAAAAGGTAGATCGAGAAATTGCAGCCCATGGTTATTGGTAAATAAAAACTCTCTTTTTCCTGATTAGTAATTGTAAATTCATAGGCATAGAACATCAAATTCGTATTTATGTGCGAGTAATAATTAGACACTAGAATGAGACTTGAGTGCACCAACCTCCCACTCAATTTTGTCAAATTTCCCCACTCACTTGCTTTGTTCAAAAAAATAATCCAATTTGCACCCAAATTGCATTGTTGCACGATGCCTTTTTTACTTCTTAGTCTCAAGTTGTGCTCTATGCTTCGCATGTTCAGCCATCCCCATGACCCCTAATTTACTAGTATTATATTGTAATCAGGACCGTCTTGAAGATTTTGGGACTCCGATTCTAATATGAAAATTGGGCTCCTAAATTTATAGAAAATAAAGATGGAAGGTTAGAGTTCTAAAGATGAAAAGTTGAAAATCTAAAGATAAATCATTGACGAATTTATTAAGGGTGCAAAACAAGACTAATTTCTTGAAATATGAAGTAAAATTTTCAAAATTAGTTGGGTTTATGATCCATTTGCAAAAATTTGTGAAATTTTTTTTATGAGTAACAAACAATCACATAAAAATGCCTTTGGCCATTACATTAGTATTAAGATTATGTGCATCCTCTGTCATTTATCACTCCATTCGCCATCTTTTGTTTGCAACATCTGTATCCGATTACCTTATTAAGATTTTAGTAGAAAGTTTTACTCTTACACTAGATTTGTAGAGTTAGACCCAGTTTTTTTGAACTTATTCTGATTTATCAAACTAAACTAAAATTAACTGAAGTTGAATTGAAATGTAGTGTAAAACTAAACTGAACAGAGCTGATTAGACGTGTCAAAGTTGGTCCGAATTCAAAACTACAAGGCGAATATCCAATTTGTGGTCCGGTCTGAGTCTGAAACAGACGGTCCAAGTCTTGATCCTCAATTCGAATGAAGTGATCCGACCCGAAACAACTTATTCAGACTTTTCAAACACACATGTATCTCGAACGGTCTGTTCCAAACTCGTCTTATCCGAAAGGAATCGAGGTCAAGGTAACCGATCTGAAAGCAACCCGAAACTATTGGTCTCCATCATATCCAAAACTGAACCACCCAAAATTGACCATGTTCAACGTCGTGCTTAATTGAATTCAATGATTCTCGAATGAAAAGTCGTACTCATTAGGACTCAATTAATGTACTAAATCACAATACAATTTTATTTTCCTTCGTTTTTTTATAATTCTTATATTGCAAAAGTTTATAAGAATAGTATAAATGAAAATATTGAATACTTTCATGCCAAATTCTGCACTCTAATGGGCAGTCTGGAGACTGTGTTATTCAGAACAGGTATGCTATTACCAAAGCACGTGCATGTAGTAGATTTGCAAGGCTGTACACCAAATGCTACGAACACTGAAACAGTGTATGCAGTGTTGAAACAAAGAAATAGCAAAGTCTTTAAAGGCAATTGTGTTCCTACTATGCAGGTGGTTAAAGAAATTGTTTTTACAGTAGCTTGTAACTGCATTGAGAAGGATATGATGTATCTTTTGTGTTAGTTTCTTGCTCTTTGTTTACTGCCTGTGAGCAGTTTTGTGTCTTGCCTCCTTACTGAGTCTGTTCAGTGGTAGGTTTGTATTGGCGTATGGTTGGTCCCTTCTTACCATTTTTTTGGTAGTCAATAAAAATTTTGAATTGCCAAAAAAAATAAAAATTGCACTTCTAGCAAATGGGCATCCATGAACTACAGTTGAAATGATGTGTGTTGTATCTTGTGATAAAAAGGGCTTCTTAAGTTCATTGTGTACTACTTCGGCACTCTTTAGCCAAGTCTTAGAACTATGATCAACAAACATGTACATTGGATGTAATTTCTGAGTTTTTGTGTGATATGATGAATTTGGCATAAAAGCAAAAGGTCTGAGTTGTCTCATTTAGTTCTTAAAATCAGATAGTGCCTTTATACATTGGATCTAGAGGTCCTTATTACTCTAGGGCTCATATTCTTTTCTCGGAGATGATGTAACATTTCACGTATTTTGATAAAAGAAAAAGAATGCGTTCTTTTTTTTAGTGTATTAATACAATTTTTCCTTGACACAAATTTAATTTTACAAACAAATAGCAGATTTGGTGCTCCTATCTGTTTAGCAATTTGTTCGACATTAACCGTTATATCAAAACTTTTTAATTTTATTTATTTTTAACTATGAAAGAAAATTTTGATTTTTTGTAATTTTATTTATTTTTAACTATGAAAGCAAATTTTAATTAAAAGGACCATAACTAGATGGTGAAGAGCTGGCAAGTTCACCAGAAATCGTAGATAACTTAACCACCCAATATGAACTAATGGATGAAAATACGAAGAAACATGGATTATAAGCGGATGTTCTTAATAGTGTTGGTTCTACTTGAGCTTGCAAACTCACAGTTATTGTGGAATTCATGTATCAGTGTCCTCCTTTTGGTCACCTTCTTTTCAACTAGAAAATTGTTGAGGCAGCAGGAACATATGGAAGTCAGAATTGAGGGAGCATTCTCTGCTAGACGTACCAAGTAAAAGAAGTCCTTTGAGAGACTTGGTGCATGTGAAGCCAGTGAAGGAGATAGACAGCTAAGCTTATTAAGTCAACATTTCACAGATTCTTTTTGACTTAATCTTGTATAATATTGCTAATGAAGTCATTAAGTAATTATTTAGATTCGAAATCCACCTTCTTAATGCTTATAAGTTGTGACATTTTTTTAGATGTTATGAGCAATATGTTAGTTTCTATCCAAAATACAAAAAACAATGATATAAAAACCTTTTCCTTTTCTATTACAAGTGTGTATTGAAGGTTGTTAATACTGAGAGCTAAATGATGATAAGAATGTTTATGCACAAACATTTTTTCAAACGTAGAACTATATTTTGGTATTATATTTTTCAAAAATTTGGTATTATATATAAAGGGATTCTAAATATAATAAATTTTCACCTTGATAGTCTAAAGAAGATTCACTAGCAAAATAGAGGAATAACATGGGAGATATGGCTATATGGGGTGAAATATGTGAGTGCGATATGAAATTTTCTTGGATAAAACGAAAAGTAGCAATATATATTACTAGATAAAGAAAAGGAAATTATCCGAAGAAAAAAAATTGCTTCTCGTGACATATATTCAACAATTTTTATACTAACAAGAAATTATAGTAAGCCAGTTAAGTGACATTGATGCCAATATAACTACTCTTAGTCATGCGCGCGTAGTGCGCGGCTCAAACCACTAGTATTTCTAAAAATTGAGAAATACAAATCAGAAAAATCCTTTAACCTATTTTAGCAATAGATGAATAGATGTGACTTTCCAACAATTCATGACCAATTAGGAAAATTGCCTACAGCTATGGTATTAGCAAAGTTGCCTACAGCTATGGTATTAGCATATCTCCTTTTGCCTACAACTATGCTCGCTTTTTTGCAATTACTTTAACAGAAACCATGGCAGCAGCAAACCAAGGCTTGCACTTGATAAGGTGACGCGGTGGTATGCCTCAGTCGTATAAGCACCAAATTAAATCACTACTAACACTAATAAGGTAGTTAAGGAAGTAGAGTTCGTATCCGCGGGGAAAAGGGATTTTCTAATGTGTGTTAATGGGGAAGAACACTTAAAGGTTTAAGTGTTTGAAGTAACAAAGATGGGGGTTTTAGGATTCAATTAAGACTAAAGTAATTAAACTAAATAAAAGCAAATAATCAAAGGAAGAAAATCAGATGTTAACAAATCTTGGTCAATTTAATATCCACTAATGAATTATAAGTTGATCATAGAAATCACTTCAATTAGACACTCTTGAATACTTTATTGTGGACAAGAGATTCCCTATTTCTCAAGTAGTAGTTATTAAAAATGAAAAGCATTCACCAATAACCCTAACTTTTAAACAATTCGAGAACGCACTCAAATTCAATTTAATAATCTACTCAAATTCAATTTAATTAATAATCGCATTAAGAATAACGAAATCAATAAGGAATGATAATTTTAACACAAGCAGTTGCAATCAATCAATATAAATATTCCTTCTTTCAATTATTAATCAAGGAAGGCAAGAATTAATAATCAAAAGTTGCCACTTTGATAAGAAAAATGAACAATCGGATTCAATAATCAAATCTAGCACTCAATCAATATAAATTACAACTAGTTGATCAATCTAGAAATAATAAATATCAATCATATAATAACATAAGCAAAGGAATAATTATTATTCAAGAGAGAATGAGAGTAGAGAAATCTCACAACTAAATTAATCCAAAAGCTTCAATCAATTGATCCAAGAAGAAGAAAGTTTAGTTCTCCATGAAAGTGTTTAAACAACTTCCAAAAGTATGATGAGGAAAAACCTCTGAATAATAAAATTAGAAGATACCCTAAAAACTAATACAAGTCTTTTTATAATTCTACCAAAAGAAAAACATATTTTAGGCAAAGTAAGGCAAGATAAATCGGCCCACACTTGATGAACTCGATCAGATCCGCGGCTAGATGCTCCAGATTCGCGGCCAGCTACTCTCCATCGCTGCTGCTTCTTTAGCTACTGCTTCAGCCGCGGGTCGCTGCTCCTTAGTCGTGGCCAGCTGCTACCAATCTCTCACTTCTACCAGGGCCGCACCCTGCTGCTATAGAGCCGCGGCCAGCTGCCCACCTGTGATATTTCACTCCTGAGCTCAATTCTTCATCACACAACCTCAAACTTCACACTTCTTTCGAAACCAACACCAATCCAATCATGGAGCCATCAATATGAGATGAATAAGAACTCATGAATCAACCATGCTCCATAAAATTCCTTAATATTCCTTAATTATAACAATAAACTGCAAATAAGAAATACTAACAAGAAGTGATAAAAATCAAGCAAAACCACCATTAAAGCCTAACAAAACTTCATTTTTATGTACTATAAAATAGCACATATCACGCGGTTAGCTGAAGTAATTTGGTAAGGTCAAAGCAACTCATTCATATAGATATAGTACTAGTTTGAACAAAAGAAACTACATTAAGCATGAAAAAAAAAACTAAAATACTGTTCTCGACAAAAGGCATTTTACAAAAAACTATTTTCACCACCATTTGAGTAAGGTTGGACAATAGACCCAATGAAGGCCTTCAATCTTTATACGCCCAAATCCCAACTATCGCCTCGATTTATCCTCCAGATCCAAATCTTTCAGGTTTGCAGGAACACCTCAATCATCTCCAAAAGAATTCAGGTAGAAGATCTCATCACCAATCCAACCAATCAATCCAACTACATGTCCATATATTTTTGTTTCTTTCACATTTTTTAATCGCCTTCCTCTCTTTCTGCTTCGCCTTTGAGCTGTCTACTCAACTGTTGTAGGCTTGTAGCAATGTAGCCTTGCCTCCTCCTTCGAATGTAGATAATCCACTCCGATCAAACCTATCAGTAATTATAAACTCTCCTATAATTCCACCTCAATGTACGATAGCATGTTTGAGGGACGTTAATGCATCGTTACCCTCTAAATCTATGGTATATATCCAATGCATGTTATAGTTCGACTCTCCACCTAGTGATACCCCACTTTGGTGAAGCTTAAGCAGCATATTTTCCAAAGTGGGTTCCCCAGTCGAGATCTTTGTCTCATGTATCTCGACCAGGGGTGCTAGGAGAAAATCTGGAACATCAGTTCTTTCTCCCAATTTAGCTATGATATTAGCTTGCATTTTTAGAAGAGAAAGAGTTGAATGAGGAATACAAATATCTGCATATAAACAAAAAATAATAATTTTACAAATAAATTAGGTAATAAGCCTAAATACAATAATAAGTACAAAACTAAATCCTAAATCCTAAAACCCATCAAAATTCAAAGACATAACTTAGATTTATCATACAACTTCTACATCAACAGTTTGCAAAAAAAACCTAAAAAGCTTTCCTTTTTAGTGTTTTTCGAAACCCCGTGAAAAATTATAAGCAGGAAACCAATAAAATAGCTTCAAAAGAACAAAAGGAAATTGAAATACTCGATATTTATTTAATGGGATCAGATTACATTCACTTATTTCCCCAAAAACCCTATGAAAAGTTGTAAACATAAAACCAGCAAATTAACTTCAAATGAGCAAAAAGCAATTGAAAGACTCAAACTTTATATCTGGGTTGAGATTAAGTTCACATACTTGCGCCATTTCATAGAAAACTAACAACAATGAAAATTACAAAGTAGGAAATAAGAGACAGAGAAAAGTGCGAAAAAGAAGAAGCTTTATCAAGAACTATGTTCTCCTCAACCCTCAACAAATTGTCACAAATTTCCCAAAATCTTAAGCACGTAACAAACATCATCCAAATGTACTGAATCCTAATCTTGAACCAAATTTTGACGTCAAGATAACAGCAGTAGCAGCAACATCAACAACAACAAGAACAACAAAAACAAAAACAACAACAACAAAAACAACACAAGAACAAGAACAACTTACGTCCAACTTGATCACTCGGTTCAGGAACGAGTCATGTTCCTGTAAGCCATTGCAGGAGGCCATAAGAGCTAGGCTCAGTCCAAAGGAATTCATCTGACGTTGCTGAAATACCGGATTGAGCAATCCACTTAGCAAGTTGAGAGCCCAAGAATGTCAAGTTGAAGTTTTTAGCACCATCATTCAAACTCAACCTCTTAAATGTTTCATAATCATTTAAGAATGGTTGTACATGGTATCAAGAGCCTCAATTTTTTAACGTGAAAGAGCCTAGGTTTTTCTAAAAGAAAAACACCAAAAAAAAAAAAAAAAAAAAAACTCATTTTTTTTTCTCTTTCTTCTTCCTTCGGCAGTTTCTTGAATCTTGGCAATGGCTTTCACGCCCACGTCTTCCGCCGTCTCTACTGCCCAGACGCCGCCACTATCGGCCGTCTTCTCCGGCGCCCAGACCACCTCGCCGGCGTCGCTCGTCGCCCCGACGTTCGCCGCCGCTGCTGCCGGTTTCCCACCTTACGCTGGTTCGTTTTTTTCGCAGCACCTTCACGCTGCCGGCTCCTCAACGGCGTCCTTCTCCTCGCGGGCTTCGTCGAGCCTCACGCCCCAGCCTCGGTTTCCCCCTGGTTTCGGCGCCCCAGCCTTGGTTATGCGGTTTCGGCCCCACCTGCCGTGACCTCCTCTTCGCCGGCGCACATACCTCACGGTCACCCATATGCAGCCCTCACCATGGGATTCAACTCACCAACCTCTTTTAATCTTCCCCATTTATCAGCCCCTAATATCACTAATTTGGTAACGATAACTCTATCTTCTCCTGAAGATTATTTATTGTGGAAAACTCAGATTACTTACTTGCTTTTGTCTCATCAATTACTTGGTCTGGTTGAAGGCACTGTTTCTATTCCTCCTCCTATTATTGATGCTAGTGGTCTTACGGTTCCTAATCCTCCCTTTTATGACTATTTGCGTGTGGATCAGCAAATTAAATCTTGGATTTTTGCCACCTTATCTAGGGATGTGTTTGTGGATGTGCATGATTTGTCTACCTCTGTTGAAATTTGGACTAGATTACAGACTAGGTTTATGCATGCTAGTATGGCTAGATCAATGGAGTTAAAGGGTCGTCTAACTCGTATTAAAAAGACTCCCTCCCAGACAATGGATGGTTATTTGCGTGATATTAAGGTGCTTGCTGAATCCCTAGCCGCCATCCAGTGTCCTGTGTCGAACCAGGACTTAGTTCAGTACACTCTGTTTGGTCTGGATTGTGATTCTGATTATGCGCACATCGTTACCACTCTGCTGCATTATCCATTCCCCATTAGTTTTGATGATTTACGGCCTAAGTTGCTTCTTCATGAGCAACGTTTATTACACTCTAAGGATGCATCTGATCCTTCATCCCATCATGCCTTACTTGCTGTTCAATCTACTGGTTCTGGATCAAGTTCCTCCTCCCAGGCTGCTTCTGGAGGGAGAAATAGGGGAAGAAATAACAGAAACAGAGGGGGTAACAATAATCGTGGGAGCAATAATAATCAGAATGGTCGTGGCAATAATAGTGGGAATGAAGGAAACAATAATAATCGTGGCTCTGGAGGAAACAACAATAACAATGGTAATCGGGGACGCTCAAATGGGAGTCATTCATCAAATAGTAACAATGTTACCTCTACCCCTACTTCCGATACATGTGGTTTGTGTTGGTTTCCAGGTCACCAAGCTGCTTATTGTCCCCACGTTTCAATTCCAGCTTTGTTCCCTCCTCCTCCGAAAGTGTCACTCGAGCCTTAGCTGCACTGTCTGTTGGTGGTGATGCTCATGACTCTGTCTGGCATCCGGATTCGGGAGCTGCATCTCACATGACTCCTCAGGATGGTACGTTTCTATTAAAACTCCTTATACTGGGTCTAGTTCTGTTGTAGTTGGTAATGGTACCTTACTCCCAATTAAAAGTACTGGAATTAACTTTAAAAACTGCAAGTCGTCCCCTCGTTTATCATCTGTCTGTCATGTCCCTAATTTAAAACATAATTTATTATCAGTTAACAAGTTGTGTCATGAAAATGATTGTGTTGTGAGTTTTGATAAAAATTCTGTTTATGTTAAGGACCAGATAACGGGGGAAGTTCTGCTTCAGGGAACCAGTAAAAAGGTGCTACCCTTCAGCCAGCATTGTCCCTCCTAGCCTTCATGTTCCTGCTTTCCTAGCCATTAAGGAGTCGGTGACGTGTGGCATGCTCGTCTGGGTCATACCTTCTAGCATTTAGGAATTATGTTCAAATAAATACATCACATGTACCTCTAATTTCATGATGATTGTGTAGGATGTAAGCTAGGAAAAACATCGTTTACCTTTTGATTCTGTTGAACATATTTCTACATATCCATTATATAAAATTCATAGTGATCTTTGGCAATCTCCTTGTTTTGTCAAATCAATTATTTCGCTATTATGTTGTGTTTGTTGATGATTTTTCCGCTATTCCTGGATTTATCCTTTACGTCGAAAATCGGAAGCTTATTCTAAATTCCTTATGTTTCAAAAGATGGTTGAAAATCTTTTTAATTGCAAAATTAAAATATTTCAAAGTGATGGGGGCAGAGAATTTGATAATTCTCCTCTTCTTCAACATTTTTCTGACAATGGTATAATTTTTCAAAAATCTTGTCCCCACACTCCAGCTCAAAACGGTGTTGCAGAACGCAAACATCGTCATATTATTGAAATGGCTCGTACTATGATTATTCACTCTAACTTCCCTGCTGAATTTTGGGTTGATGCATCATATACTACCACTTACACTATCAATAGATTACCCAGCTCGGTTTTAGGGGGTGTTTCTCCTTTTGAAAAATTATTTCATCGTCCTCCTTCCTATCATTTTTTGAAAACATTTGGATGTGAATGCTTTCCTTTGTTTCTAAACTCTAAAAATCACAAACTACAACCTAAATCTAAAACTTGCGTTTTTATTGGATATGCATTGGAATATAAAGGGTATCGATGTTTTGATCCTACTACCAGGAAAGTCTACACTAGTCGTCATGTTCTTTTTCATGAACATAAATTTTCGTATCGTGCTTTGGTTGGTCCTGTGTCTCATGAGCCTTACACGTCTCCTAGTGTCTTGTCTGCTGACTGGCCTGTTACTAACGTCGCCCGTCCCTTGGTGTCTGTGCCTCCACCAGTGTTGTCTGCCCCTCTCACACGCAGCTCTGCTGCTCAGTCTTTTCTCTCGCCTGTCGTGGTTTCCCCGTCCCCCGCGTCGGCTCGTGTCGAGGACCCAGCCACAGCTGGCTCTCCTCCCGTCACTCCCGGCCCTTCGGTCTTGGCTGCTGGGCGTCCAGCGCGTCGCCAGGCCACGTCTCTTGCCTCGACCCCTGCTGAGACACGCCTCGCTGGGCAGTCTCCCCCCCATCTCCCGTGACTGTGCCGAGTCCGTCTGTTGTGCGTGACTCGGTAGCCTCGCCTGCTTCGGCCTCTCCCATCTCGTCTTCTCCTAGTCTCCCCTCTCCCATTATTTCTAATAAACATCCTATGGTTACTCGCCTTAAAGATGGTGTGTCTAAGCCTCGTGTCTTAATGAACTTAAACACTGAAATTGTAGAGTCTGAACCTACTAATTTTAAACAAGCTTCTAAAGACTCACGTTGGCGTCAAGCTATGTTAGATGAATATAATGCGTTAATTACAAATGACACATGGGTGTTGGTACCTCGCAACTATGATAAGAATTTACTTGGTTGTAAGTGGGTTTACAGGATTAAATATCATTCTGATGGTTCTGTGGAGCGGTTCAAAGCTAGACTTGTGGTTTTTGGCAATCACCAGCAGGCAGGTATTGATTACTTTGAAACCTTTAGTCCTATTGTTAAACCTACTACTGTTCGGTTGGTGCTTACTATTGCTGTTTCTCTTAAATGGTCTATTCGTCAGTTAGATGTCAAAAATGCGTTTCTTCATGGTTTTCTCAATGAAGAGGTTTATATGCGTCAACCTCCTGGTTTTATTCATCCATCTAAACCTACTCATATTTGTCGTCTTCGTAAGTCCATTTATATGCGTTTCTTATCTCACTGCTAATCCAGTTCATCATGATCGTAGCAAACATATCGATGTTGACTATCACTTTGTTCGAGAAATGGTTGCCAAGGGAGGTCTTATTGTTCGACATGTTCCTACTTAGTCTCAGGTTGCAGACATTTTTACTAAAGGCCTATCTACTGACTTATTTACTAAACATCGTACCAATCTATCCGTTGTTTCACCCCGTAAAGATTGAGGGGGTGTATTTGATAATATTATATGTAAAGGGATAATATTATATCGTAAAGGGTAGAATGGTACTTTACTAGTCATAGGTCTGTAATATCAACACTATATATATTGAATGCCAGGTTAACCTACAACAGGTTAACCCACAATTATTCCCACACTTGTACACCTTTGCCATTAGTGATTAGAGAAGTGTAAACTTTCTCTCAGCCCCGTTTCTGAGATTTTGGAGGCCCAAGGGCGAACCTACATATTAGGCCCATGAATTAAGTCCAAGTTTTTTGAATGTTTTATTTTTTGGTCTAGACCGAAAAAAAAATTTGTCCTAAATTTTTGAAGTTAGATTTTCGGTCCAGATCGACAATGATTTTTGGGCCACCCAAATTGAGCGTTTGACATTGAATTGGAAAACAAATGGGAGAATTGAATAAGAAACTTGATTCGCAATAGGCTTAATTGTTGGCGGCATTTGCAGTTTTGTAGTGATCTTTTCTTTTCCATTTTTTTCTATTTTTCCTTTTATTCTCTTTTACATTTACCTGTACGTACTGGTTGCAGTGCTAGAGTACTGCTGCTAGGCTTTTTTTTTCTTCTATTTTTGTATAAAGACAAAAACGAATTATAAGCTTTTTTTAATAATAAAAATTTAAAAAAAGAAGTTAAATATTTGAATGAAAGTGTTTATAAAGTGGTAATATTTACTTATTTTCTAAATTTTGTTGTAGCAATAAAGATTAACGATACGCAATGACATCAGTAACTATAATGGTGTTAAATTAATCATGCTAAGTTAGCAACTTTTTTTTTGACTCATAAGTTAGTAACTTTGATATAAAATGGAAACATATATATGCGTAACATATACACTAAAGTGTTGTAACATGAGATACATAATTCACCCATAGATAATAACGGAATGGAGTATCAAATATGGGAGAAGACATCATTGAATCAGTTTATGTTTAGTGGTGTTTTATTAAAACAGGTTCTTAAATAGGTTCTGGGTATATACAGGGCGAATTAGGTCAAGATTCTGTCAACCAATGTCCCAGGTCGTGATTGGTCAGGTTTTTGTTCAATTGGGTCGATCACATTTGAATCATGAGATTGTCGGGTGCCTAACATGTCTGAACGTTCTATTTACAAGTCGATCCATTATCAAGTATGATCGCTTATGGACAATTTTTAACCGGGTTTACGCAAGTCGTATTTGGGTTTCATGTATGCTTGGGTAGAGTCAGGTGTACTTGGGTTGAATCACTAATGACCTTAGTTCGATCATTGTAAAGCATCGGGTCCATTTGCTATTGAATGTTAATTCAACTTCGGTTGACTCCTTGTCGGGTCATTTTGATTTGTAATGGATTTTGTAAACGAACTATATTATTAAAAGCATTAAGATCAACATATATATACATATGTAAGTGTGCGATAAATATATGGTTGATTACAAAAAAACTAATAAAACACTATATTGTTTATCGTGATGTTTAGTGTATTCTCTTAGTCAACTCTTATTTCGACTAATCAATTGCGTATAACCACTCTAATGAGTAAAGGAATAAAACGACTCTACATATGTTCTAATATTATACTTCCTCCGTTTCTTTTTAAGTGACACATTTGCATAGTGTTTACTATTCACAGTTTAAACTTTAATTAGCTTTGGTGATTTACATTTTAGGAAAAACATAGTCATGTGGGATCTTGTTAGATTCGTCTGAATGTGAATTTTTTTAATATCAACTTTTTATAATTTTTACTTATTAATAATTGAAGATATTAATGGTTAAAATAATGCATTGGCAAACGTGAAAACAAGAAATGTGTCACTTAAAAAGAAACGGAGGTTAGTATATTGTAACCAGCGACAATAATAATGAGTAGACGATCAATTCTAAGGTTTATATAAATAATTTATTATTATAAGCATTATGATTGATATATAAGTTTTTAAATAGCTATGATGATAATGATAATAATGATAATAATAATAATGATAATAATAATAATAATAATAATAATATTAATAATAATAATAATAATACAAATAATAACATTAATAGTAACAATGCTAACAATAGTAATAATAATACAAATAAGAACAAAAATACTAACAATAATAAGAATATAAATACTAATAGTAATAGTAGCAACAATGCTAATAATAGCAAGAACAATAACAAACATAACAAGGTATATATGTATTATGTTGTGATTATATATGATAAAGTATAAGCAAACTATTTGATCAATATGTTTAATCATTTTAGTAGTACATTGGTATTAATATAATTATAAAACCATTCTAATTCTATGATTATAAATTAGTACATGACTCTTGATATTTTATGATATTATAACAAATGACAGTCATATATTATTTACAACAACAGTTCATATGAGGCCTAACCGCCTAAGGGTGCGTTCTGTTCAACTTATTGGCACTGAACTTATCTGAACTAAACTTATTGAACCTGAACTAAACTGATTGGAACTTATTAAACCTGATTGGACATGATTCAACTTATCGGACCTGATTGAACCTGATTGAAACTTATTGGACTTGATTGAAACTTATTGACCTGATTGAAACTTATTGGACCTTATTGACCCTGATTGAAATTAAACTTTTTAGACCTTATTCGACCTGATTGAAACTTATTAGACCTCATTGGATCTGATTGAAGCTTATTTGACCTTATTAGACAAAAAAATGACGAGTAATAACATAAATATTACCCCTAATGTAAACACTACCCCTCAAAATTTATTATGAAGTAATAATTACTAAAATTCGTCGTTTAAAAAAATAATTATATTAATTATCTCTTATGATAATAATTTAACAAAAAAGTTTGAGCATTTTTAATTATCGATATTCTTCTTTACGTGGTACTGTTGAAAGAATTTTTGGTGTACTAAAAAATAGATGGAAGATTCTAAGAAGGGTACCGAAGATGGATGATGCTTACCAGTTGGCTATCATCGTGACAACATGCACGCTGCATAATTTTATTCGTTTACATGATTTAGGGATTCCAGTTTTGCAAGTAGTTGAAACCATGGAACCAAGAGCTGATTTAAATATGACTAACAAGACAAGAACAAAGAATATGGAGATTACTTGGGCAAAAATTGCAGATGAAATATGGTTGGATGTTGGTAAAGAAAACGTATTGATTGAAGAGGATGATGTAGAAGATGAAGAAAGATACTCCCATGAAGAAAGATACTCCGGTGATGATAATGAAGCAATCAATTGATAGCATTTATATCTTTCATTGTTATTAGTCCCGAAAACATGTTATCTCTAGTTATTTAAAGACGAATTGCAAAATATTGTAATTATAATGGTTGTTATTATTAACCTTATTTGACCATGATTATAATATATATATATATATATATATAACAAGGTTCAATTGGCTTATGTGTCATTCACTAAAAGAATCTGTCCACATTATGTCATTTGCAAAAGCCCCCTCACTACCTTCTGCCACGTGTAATTCTGACTAATGGAATGCATCAATTACAATCTTTGTAACTTTAGTAAGTTTGTATATATATGTAGATTAATTTCTAACTGTTTTCCTATTTAATATATATAAGCGATTTTTTGGGCATTTTTCTCTCCACTCTCCATATCAAACAAAAAAACTCATTATATCATACACGGAAGTAGATACATACTGTCGATCAACCACCTTATTTTTAATTCTCGATAAAAAAAATACTTTTTAAAAAAGTTGTTAAAAATTAAAGCTTAAATCATCAACTCAAAAATTCAATGACCACCTACTTATTAGGATTTAGTGGGGTTAAAGCAAAGAGAATTGGTACAATTTTTAATTAAACAAAAACATTAAGTGCATATTCACCGATTTGAAGTATAAAAAAAACGATGAAGTGTGATATAAAAAAAAACTACCACGTTAGAAAGTTGACAATTTATGATTCCACTCTCACAGTCTCACTTAGATTTGACTGGATTAAGAGGAAACAAGCTTCATTGATAGAGTTTTTTCAAAATAGGAGTTTGATTTATATAATTGAAATTAAATGGAATGACAAAAACAACCATATTATACAGTCGGCTAGGGATGACGAAGATTGAAAAAAGTAAAATGAATTACCTATGTAATTATTATACAACAACCATTATATAAATAATTGTAACTCAAGAATTGATATACCATTGTCAATTACCATCACAAACAAATAATAGGATGTCTTTTAATGGATATATCTAATAGTAAGATAATCAAAGATCAAAGAATAACAAACACTAGACAAGGGGAAAATAATTTTATTCTACAAATAATCTTCAAAAATATATTAGAAAAAAAATCAAATGGGTGATTTCACAAGTTAAAAAGAGGTACCTTTTAAACAAAGTGTAACTTTTAATTTTAAATGGGTCACTTCTAGATTAATAAAATTGACGTATTTAAGGCAAAAAGTTACCCCTATCCCACCTTAATTTATTGCATATTTGTATATCTGTGTTACTAAAGAAGTTGTATAAATAAAATAGTCATAAATATTTTTCAGTATATCTAATCAACAAAAAATCTCCCGTGTATTTTATCATGACATTAGCTACACCAGTCATTGAACACACAGGTCATAAGTCGGTTTTAAAATATATTTTTTTATTACACGATATGATTATAAAACTTTAAATCACGAGCTACTATTCAAACCATGATTTTAGGAGAAACATCCTAAAATCCTAAATTTACAAAACAAAATATTCCCGCGCACTTTAATATGTATTTTGTTTCATCTATGTATTTATATATGTATATATTACGATTACAAGATTTTTAAATTAAAAATGTTGTAACAAAGGATTTTTATATATCATGAAATACAATTTTACATTTTACATTATATCCATTTTAAAGGTACGAATTCTAATAATAATTATTGATTCAATAAATTTGAAACAAAAACAACTACTTAATTAATAAAAGAAGTCTCATGCATTATGCACGAGTCCAAATCATATCTATATAAATCCTCCCGTGCATTGTTGCAAGTGGGTTTACTAGGGAAGGTCGTAATGCGTGGGTGCAACCATAAATACTCAATTAATTTTTCTCCAAGAAAATACACTTGCTAACAAAATAACATATATCCATGAGTTATATTGATGACACCATGCACCATTGGCATAATATCCATAGACTTTTCACATCGAGGTCCTTTTTTGCAATTTATAGTTTTACACTAACTTAATATATCAAAATCGAACATAGGTACTACAACTTATAAAATTCACGAGAACAAGTTCATTTAAACATAATAACAAAAACCTATAACTTCTACGTTGCTCATGTTGCTCTATTCATTTATTTAATATAAATTATAAAGTTTTTGTTTCTTTAAGCAAATTACATGTTTTACAATTATGAAAGTCACTGAGTTGATGCTCGAATTCTTGATCTCACTTTTATAAGGAGTAGTCAATGTGAGATATATATAATGAAATATATTGTTTATGCATGTAATAAGTCAAACTTCTTTTTTTAATAAACTGAATTGAAAAATGTCTTTTCACTTTAATTTTGTTAATTTATATTTAGTACATAGGATAAATTACAATGTCACGACTTTTGGGTCATCATATCTTACTAAATATTTAATTATTTACATAAGATTTCAAGGAACATATTGTAAAATAATAAAAAAAAACTAAAATTTGAGGTAAAATATTAATCAACCTTTCGATCCGATTGAACACAAGTAACCATCACAACATGTATGTAAATGATATAAATAATATTTAATCTCAAATATCAAACAAGCTGAAATATAATTGATGAAAATTAAGTATTTTTTTAGGTGCAAAAAATCGAAATATCATTTGTCATAAAATAGATCAACAAATTTAAGGTTGTAATTTTTGGCAATTTCGGTACGAAAAAAATTGAATTCTGGCGAATTCGAAAGGAAAGATAGAGAATGAAGGAAGAGGAATAGGACCGAGGAACAAGGGTGTATAACGAAGTGGTGGATGATTAGAGTGTTAGGGCTAGTAGGTTTTATATTCAATTACTATTATGTGTATTAGGAGTATAATAAGTTTATGTCATATTATTTCACTTTTGGTCAAAACAAGTCACTTTCAAGTCCAGATGGGTTACTTTTTAATTCAGAATGGGTCACTTTTAATGTTAAACAAGCCAGCTTTGTATAAGTCAATTGACCCATTTAGGAATAAAGTTACCCATTTTTTTAAGATGAGTTATGTATTTAACCACGGATAATTATATGTTACTATTTCAAGAGTTACAAGCAAAAAGGGTATAAAAATCTTAATATGTGATAAAGATTATGGCAACTCATCTGTTTCAACTAATGTGGTTTATGAGGAAATTTCTCAAAATGTTTGAATCGTGTATGAGTTGTAATTGCCCAATTTTTTATGTATCAATTTAGATAGTGAAATTGTTTTTTTTATCATAATGTGTTGTCAATTCAGTTTGATTTCAATCAATCTCATTAAACAAAAATGTTGCTGACATTAATAACATGTCTCTTTTTGTTTGATAAATAATTTATAATATCACATACAAATATGGCCTCATGTGCATTTTTGCACGGGTTAAAACCTAGTTTTTTAATAATAATATAATCAGCTAATAGTAATATGAATAATCAAATAATAGACAATAATACAAGTATAATACTATACATTGTGGTACTTTAATAAAAAATTCTAATGATAACATAATCAGCTAATAGTAATATGAATAATACAATAATAGACAATAATACAAATATTTAATTAAATAATAGACAATAATACAAGTATAATGCTATACAATCATTATGGTACTTTAATTAAAATTCTAATAATAATATAAACAGCTAATAGTTGTATGAATAATAAAATAATGGATAATAATATAAATGTTTATTGAACATTGACTATTTGGACCTTATTGGATCTTATTAGACCTGATTGAAACTTATTGCACATGATTATAACTTATTAGACCTTATTAGATCTGATTGTAACTTATTGCGCCTGATTGAAACTTATTGAACCTTATTAGACTTGATTGAAACTTATTGCTCTGATCGGACCTGATTGCAACTTATTTGAACTTATCTGAACTTATTAGACCTGAAACTTAATTTGTTAAGTTGAAGAGAACGCACCCTAAGTGATTATAACGCGAGTTAATATGTTGTACAATAATAACAATAAACATAACAATATAACAACCATAAGTCAATAAGTTAACAAGTATGTACTAATTAGTAACGTGTTAGCAACCATATGTGAACTTAGAATTTAGTCAGTTACTCACTTAGAATTATACCAACTCAAAAAGTCACTAACTTGTTCCATGATAATTGAAAGAAGTTGTTACTAGATAAGATTAATGAATGTATCAATATAGATTATAAGCTAATTCAAGAACAATACAATATTTTATCTAATAGTCTTCATGTGAAATGCATTTCGAAACTAAAAACATGTAATTGGATTTAAACAAGCTGTTATTGGACGAGATTAATAAACGAATCATTGTAAGTCGATAATCTATGTCAATGTAACGCTATATATAAGTTTACTTAAGTAAATATATTTATATTATTACTTAATTGAGTAATAAACTGGTAGTTGTATAAGTAACGCTATAAAGAGTCTAATTAAAGATTAGAAACTCAATTAATAACTCTAATTAAATAATACTTAAACATTAATAATAATAATTTCACTAAAAATAAAAATTCATAAAATAATTGACTAATTATTAAAGTTAGAAGTTACTAAACCAATACAAGAATTAGTAAGCTTATAAAAAATATAAGATTGTCAATCATGTGATAAGTAATCAATGTGCTAGATCATTCTTTTTTTCCTATTGGCCAAAGATTAATATCATGAATCGTGAATTAGAACCCTTGATTTGAAAAAGATCAAAATCTAACCATCAATCTCTCAAAGAATCAAATTAAACCATCCATTTCTGATTTCCCTTATCTTTTCCATCTCTCCTTTCTAAAACCCTAATCCACATCCCTCTCTCATCCAACCACCTCCTATTCCTTCTATCATTCTCTCTCGTCAGCCTACCACCCCCTCCCCCACTCATTCCTCTCTCGCCACACTCTCAACCACCCCACGTCACTACCCCCTCCCACTCCATCTGTCGTCGATTTTCCTTATCGTCTTCACCATCTTCGCTCCTCGTCTTCGCTTTTCGCTCGTTGTCGTTGGTCGTCACTCGTCGTTCGTTGTCGTCGATCTTCGTTCGTTGTCGTCGGTCGTCGATCTTCCCTCGTCAATCGTCGCTCGTCGAAGACTCAACCACCTTGTTTGTCACCTCTTCACCACCGCCAACATCAATTTGCTTCTCTTCTCAAACGACATCCTTCGCCGATCATATCTAGTTTTCGTTCAAGATATTTTTTCCATTCTTTAATTTAATTTATTAATTATTGTGTTGATTAATTTTGTGTGATTTTTATGTAATTTCACATTTATTCTTTTTGTGTGATTTTTATGTAATTTCACTCAATCTTGATTGTTTGTATAATTTATTATAATTGTAGATTTTTTATGAGCTCATATGTTGTTGTTTAGTATAGTGTTATGAGAATTTGAAATTTTTTTTGGTAGAATATTAAAATGAGATAATTTGATAGAATATTTGGCAGAAAAAGTGAAATAGTGAATTTTTTTAATATTAATTTTAAAAGTCTATTGCTGCGGTTTTTTGGAGGAACCCCAACAATAGGTTCAAATAATAATTTTTTATATTATTTTAATATATTGCTGCTGTTTTTGTCAGAATCGCAGCAATATGTTTGGTCAAATAGTAAAAAAATTTCAAAAAAATTTCGTTCAAACCATATTGCTGCGGTTTTCGGCCAAAACCGCAGCAATATGGTTATTTTATATTTTTTCTTTTCTTTTTACGTTATATATTGCTGCGTATGGGTAAAACCGCAGCAATATCACCGCGGAAATAATCAATTATTCTACTAGTGGGTGTTGAGTACATCACTCCACAAATCAGGGACGTAATTTGTTAGCACAATTTTTAGAGGTTCAGTTACATTTATTATGGTACATTGCATTGAACCTCAAAAGGTTTAGTTTCGATTTAATGTAAAGGCCCAACGCAACTATAAAGCCCATAGGACGAAGTCAACATAAGTCAAAATCAACAGAGGAAGATTGTTAAGATCATCAGGAGATGAAAGTCAAGAATAGTAAACGGACAGGTGGTTAAAGAGCAATAATGAGGCAAATCCATATAAGGGAGAACGTGCAAGGCTACATTTATTCAGCGCCAGAAGACGGTTGAGATTTGAACGAATATGATTCAAATGTTTTTCCTCCAAGCAAGCACAGAAGTTACATACAACGTTTCTCTATAAATTGAGGAATGATCATCAAGTAAAGAACAACGAATAAACACACATCAAATCGCATTACTTCTTTTCTTAGCGTAGCCTAGCCAACCCCCTTCTGCGGTTATAGTTTAGTTTCTTAGACGTAGAACATGTTCTGGCGCCAAGTTCTGTAATTCTCCAATTGATGCAAGGAACCATGGAGGTAACAGCCTTCGACCTTCGTGTCTTCCCTTTAGTTGTCCAGCCTGGCTTATCCCTCTATGTGTTGTAAAAAAAAAAATTAAGTTTGTGGCTTATATGGGAATGTTGTGCTTTAATTAATAGATTAATTATTGCTTGCTCTATTTATTGCATTTAGCCTGAATTTATTAGGCATTGTAGTTTAATCATTAATTAAATTGCAACAAAGTACGTTAGCAAGGTTTTAACTAATTAAAATCGGTAACCCCTAGGGGTTAAGTCCCCCAAGGGCCAAGACATTCAATATCAAACTATTGGGTGTGCATCAACTTGTTCGCAAAGTCAACCAATTGAGTTTTGCGCCAACCATGGGAATTATGAGTGAGGAGATATGTTAGGGAGGATATATATAGGTTTAGGTATTAGGCAAGCAATAGGTAAGAAATCAGTAGGTTTCTAAAAGATATCTTGATTAAAATAATGAAATGTTGCATCTCATTCAAACCATAGGAAGTATTACGGGTTACATCAATTTATTAAAATGGAAAAGATTATAGGGAACGATGGATGATTAGTTGCAACTCAAAATATCCATATAACACGCACTTAAGGAAGGGAAAAATATAATTCATTGAACTCTGAACCAACGGAAACGGGAAATCCAAGCTGTACCAAAAAAATTACATCGCATATCATAACAAAATACCACTCAAATCATGAAGCAGTCTCCTAATTTCAAGCAAACCTTTCAAGCATCTGCTGGAAGATTGACTTGAGCTGCATTCATGCTCCAAGCATGCAGTTTAGTAATCTCAACATCCTCTGTTCCATAGTTGAAGGCATACAGCTTAGCGTTGTCATTAATAGCCAGTTTAGGATAAACTCTAGCAGTGATGCAACTTTTCCCTTCTGCACCAAAGCTCTCCACTATAGAATGATCAATCTGTCAAAAAAAAAACACTTTAGCAATACTATTGCAAACATTTTTTCAAGTACGGTGATAGATGCCTAGATGGTTTCTATAAGTCCGTTGTCTTAACTCACCAAGATCCTTAACGTGAGTTCATCATTTACTGGATCCACATCCACAAACGTCGCGTAACTTGCTTTAGTAGTAGTCGGATCAAGAGAAGACCTGCACAACATAGGAGAAAAAAGAAGAGATTTACATTACGTCTTATTAGCTGCTTTCATTGCTAATAATTTTCGGTAAAGGATAATAGTAAGAGTAATAATATAACATGGAAAAGTTCATATTTCAGTTTATCAATTTAGCCTCCTTTTTACATGGTGTTTTCAAATAGATACCTGCTTTGGTCACTGCACATGAGAACCTCATATTTAGTTGGAGCCTTGTAAATTCTGAAGAAGATTGCAGTGTATTCTTCTAAGCCTGTCGAAGCTAGCGTTAGAAGTCCAAATGGCCCTAGTATTCCTTTATCTGTTGCTCCCTTGTTGCTGCACAATAGCTGTGGGTCGTTGGTCCATGTTGGATCGAACTCCTCAACTTGCTTCAATTCTGGTATTTTGAATGAAATTTCCACATCCGCCTGTAACAGTAAATAAATATAAAAAGGTTATATAGTCAATTAATTAGTGCTTTTGTTTCCTAATTGTTGGATTCTAACCAAATCACTTTATCATCTTCGAAAATATATTTCAGTACAAATTAAAAGTGCTAAATTCTGATATTGCAAAAGCTTATGGGAATCATGAATGTGATATTTTCTTGCCCTTTTTCCTTCTGATATTAGAAAGTGCACCATTATTGCACAGCATATAAGCACTTTACGTGCAATGTGTATGATAATACCAGTATATAAGAAGTATAGTATTAGTATATATCCATATTTGTAAGTAGCAAGATTCTTATTTCTTATAGCATGCAAAAGAGGTATATATTGATTGAATTAACCTGAGAGGCTGTGACTCCTGTTACTTCAATGAGCGACCCTGACCCAATCACTTGAGAGGGCAATGCCACTTGATTATTCCGTAGCGTTTCGACTTCTGTGATTGGCCATTGCACCAATTGCTTACCAAATTTATCAGGGATCATTGTCCTTGGGATTCCCTTAACACACAAGGTTAGGATTCATTAATCAAATTTACGCATGCACTAAAAGAAATGCAACATAAAGGAGCAATCAACAAAAGGTGTGTGTATTTTGAATGAGTACCTGTAGTCCAGCCCATCCTCTGTTAATTGCATCAGCTTCGGTACAAGCTTCATTAACCCACCCAAATATTATTCTGCGATCAGTCTTACTATCAAAGAACGACTTCGCTGCATAAAATCTACCATAGTCAAGCCTTAAACCTAGAGCAGTCTCAATAGATCCCTCATCTGGTACATATATATCGTTATCAGTGTCATACCTTCCAATAGTGTAAATGTCACACGAAGGTATAGCCAAGCTAATCTTAAGGACATGTTTAGCATCCTCAGGTTCCTGACCAAGAATAGATGTATCAACACCTAATGACTTCCCAACATAAACAGGGAAAATTTCTGGGCACTCCCATACCCCGGTACCTTGGACCGACCTAAAGGGATGTCCTGTGTCATTCCAAGTGGTGAAGTCGTCGCTAATGAAAAGAGCTGCTGATCCATTATCACCTTGTTGAGTACCAATAATGGTTCTCCATTTACCATCAGCTAATTGCCATGCAGTGGATGGGTCTCTAAAATTAAGAGCATCAATGTTGTTGTTATTGGGTGGTGCAACCATTACAGGATTTTGAGGTATCTTAACCCACTCTGTAAGATAAGGGTCTGACAAATCTTTGGGTAAGGCTAGAATTTGAACTTGGTGATCTCGTTCGTCGCCTCCTGTGTATAGAATGGCAGGTTTGTCACCAGTAAGTATGGTAGCAGAACCAGACCAACATCCTTTGATATCATAGGGTTCTGTTGGTGAAAGGGCAATTGGTTGTGAGGTCCAATTGATTAGGTCAGTTGATGTAGAATGTCCCCATGCTATTTCTCCCATAACCCAAACAGGTTGATTGGGAGAATATTGGTAAAATAAGTGGTATATTCCTTTGTAAATCAAGGGTCCTATAAGAAAAGATAAAGGAAGTGAGTTTTTATACCAAGTATATACAATATACATCATGCATGTTTGTGTCTTTTGATCCCAATATCTCATAATGGTTTTAATTTGACAACTTGTTGCAATTTGTACTACAAGGCAGGTGAGAAAGAAAAAGTGGTGTAATTGTTTTGCTTTTGTTTTTTTGGGGGAGAATGAACAAGGACAGTATAGTTGACAGTATAGTTTATGGGAGAGGAGGGAATTGATTATGACTTATTATACACAGATTCTCAATTTTAAACGCTACGCTAAGACCTCATCAATTGTTGCAATATTTTATCACAAAGGGAGTAATAATTTTAAATAACGCGACAAGTTTTTAGCAAATAAATTCAAATGTATCAGTATTCAATCCTTTGTATGTGTAATTAGTTATTATGCATACATATTGTGTAGCATGAACTGATTTAAACCATTCAATCGATACCATATAAAGTAGTAATAGACTAATAGGATCATACGACTAAATGCAAAAAGAGTGATGGAAAGTAACAATTCAATTTGATACCATCGAAATTATTAGTCAAAATAAAATCTAGACTCGTGCATTTAAATGGATGAGAATTGGGGTCCAAGAAATTGGAATAATTCAATATTTGTTTAAACTCTAGTACGAGTTATTAGAAAAAGGATCTTCTTATGGACTCTAAAATGTAATAAACCCAATCATATCTAATACATGGTCCTAAAATCTTAAATTTATAAAATATTCCCCCAAGGTGGAGAGTTGGAATATTTATATTGATTGGTCATATGGGCCCGGGTTGGACATCCAATTGCTTTGATTTGAATTATCCCGAAAATACCTTATTCTTAAGATGAAAAAAGCAAGTCCGATTTTATTACCAAATAAGAAATAAAAAGATGTTTTGTTCAAAAAAATATATGTCACACCATGACTATGATCAGAGGTTACATATAACAAAAACAATAACAACTCAATCTTTAGTCCCGAAGTGGTCTAAGGTGGGCTAATATGAATCATCATAACAAATCATATCCACGACCAATACATACTAATTTTGTTTTTTTAAAAAAAAAACAGAGTTAGGGTCTGGTCTCTTTAGCATAAAACAACTGAACTAAATTGAACTGAACTGAATTAAATTATAACTAATAATAATGATAATAATTTAGGAATTGAACTGAACTGAAAATAAGCTTGGGAGAACACTACCATAAAGTGAGAGAAGTAAGACAAGAGACAATATATGAAACAAAGAAATTAAATAAGGTAAAAAAATGTGAAAACCAATATATAAGGGTCGGTTCACTTCAACTTATTTTGACAAAACTATGACGATATAAGTTCGAAAAAATTTAGATGATTAATTAGGTGATCCAACGGGTTGTCAACCCTCTAATTATTGAAATTTCCTTGGTCAATAGTACATTCAGACATTAATTTTGTGATTGTTCTCTCTCCAATTTATTGTATATATATTAATATAATTATTTTATTGTGTCTAAGGGCCTGTTCTCCCCAGCTTATTTTCAGTTTAGTTCAATTCAGTTCAGTTCAGTTCAGCTCTATACAGTGCTTTTACTCTCACATATCACTATTCATTTCAGTTCAGTTCAGTTCAATTCGATTCAGTTCAGCTCTATACAGTGCTTTTACTCTCACATATCACTATTCATTTCAGTTGAGTTCAGTTCAATTCAGTTTAGTTAAGCTATTTTATGCCGAAGAGAACAGGCCCTAAGAGGGTTTAATCTTAGGATCATTCAAAATTTTCCCACGCTCTTACATTCAAATGAAACAAAAATTATAAATACACCCACTTATGAACTTACACTTGATATTAATATCATTTTTAAAGAAAATATACACTTTGAATTTGGCCCATTCTATATAAAAATTCTAAAATAAAGGATTAACAGAGAGAGTGAAACATGGCTGATCATGTGCTTAAATTATAAAATATAACTTTCTTTAATGAGCTTCGAGACACTAATTGAGAAGGTGAATCAATAAAATGAGTTAATTATATATCAAAAGAGGGATTTATCAGTATTCAATTTTAGTTGGTCTACAAGAGAGTAAAACTGTTGTTGAAAGATCAGGAGTTATCGAATTAGAAAAGTTGTTAATTTGCCTATGCACTTTGTTTTGACAGCTTCTTTTTTCTTTGATGTAAAAGATAATATTGAAATGTAAATCATATGGAGAACTTATAAAACACACATACATTATACAAGTACTGTTTATATTTATATTATTACTTAAAATTATCATTTTCTAAATTATTCTTAATATTAAAAATTGTGGTCGCTTAATATATTCTAAAATTGGTTTTAGGAAGAAATTAATGAGTAAGGATTATTTCAAGTAGCAACGGAGAATAAGGTATTTAGGCAAAAAAGTAAAGTGGGAAACCCCGTATTATACTCATTAGTCAGATGGAACGGAGAATAAGTATGATACAATATATCATCAGAATTTGGTAATTTCAGGTAGCAACGGGAAATAAGGTATTTATCCATATGGTACTTATTCCGTCAGTTGGAACAAAATTTCTTATGAGTTTCAAAAAAGACATTTTTTCGGCCATGTGTTAAAAGTCAAGGACAATCCCTATCACATGGTAAGGTTTGTATCTCCCGACCAGTTTTAGTCATGGCTAATTTTATGTAGCCATTTATCAGTCACGAGTAAAAATTGCCTAATAGTACTAATTTATGAGAAAGAACATGGAAAGTCTAACACTTTAAGGCCAGTTCGAGTAAAAAATGAAGACTGTAGGGTTTCTAAGACAATTGACTCCTAAGTGGTTACTGGGATAAGACCAAGTTCGTGCAACTTTTCTCCCTTTTTGAAGCAGTTGAGATCATTAATTTACCTTTGTCATCTCAACCCTTAGATGATGGCTTTGTGGGGCTACACCAAAATTGTATACTATATTAAATCATGTCATCACTTTATTAATTTTTCAAAGAATTCTCATACATAAGTTATTAGCGGTTCAATTGTATCGAAAGTGTGGAGAAAATATGGAATTCCAAAGTTCCTCTTAAGGTGTTGTTGGCTTTGCTTCAACATCCGTTCTTTTTCTATGGCAACAATCAAGTACTTTTCACGTTTGCCAATGCACTATTTTAACTATTAATATCTTTAATTACTTTTTAGTAAAATTATACAAAATTGATATTCTGAAAGCATATATGGACACAAATCTAACAAGACCCCACATGACAGTATTTTTCCTTACATAAAAATCATAATATACATGAAAGGTTATGATGGTGAATGATAGTGTAAAAATCTCATCTTGCAATATTATAGAAATAGAACGGAGGGAGTAACTTCTTCATAAATTTCGTTTTGCACTAAAAAGAAGTCTTCCAAAACATATGAGTATCATGTATATGTTAAACAACTTTATAATTAATATAAAGGTGTATATCTCTTAAACACAAAGTTTTTTATCAAGTTAATGTAAGAATCATTTACACGTTTTCATTGTAGCTGATATATAAACATTGTTATTATACTAAATAGTTCCCGTGCATTATGCACGGGCCTAAAACCTAGTTATACACTAACTCTCAAAATTGAACTTGATCAATCTCTTCTTTGCTTACTACTAATCTTACTATTTTCGTCCTTGCGTGCACCCACTTTAGACATCACTTGATCTACGCCTTGTTGGCTAATATCTAGGCTTGTAAGAATCACACTCTTTTTTTTATAATTAGTAGGATTTTTTGTCCCAAACTACCTTTAACTTTCAAGTTTTTGCGAGAAACTACCTTATAAAAAAATTGTTGTCCTAAACTACCTTACTTTACAATTTTGTTGTTGACAGCTACCTTATGTCGGTTTCCGGCGTTGACTTTTGTTTTTTCAGTTCAAAATTGTGGAAAAAACAAAATTACCCTTGTGGGAATTGAGGAGGGTGATTGTTTCAATTTTAGTTTAAGTAGAAGAGGAATTTAATGGTGCATTGGTGGTACAAAGTGTCACATAGATATGAGGGAGAGAGCGCGCGCACACCGGAAAATGAGGAAATTAGGGTGGGGAAAATTAAAAAAAAGGGTTTGAAGAGGTCAAGTGATATAATGTGACAATAAAAAAGCGGAAAAAACAAAAGTCAACGTCGGAAATCGGCCTAAGATAGTTGTCAACAACAAAATGGTAAAAGTAAGGTAGTTTGGGACAACAATTTTTTTATAAGGTAGTTTCTCGTAAAAACATAAAAGTTAAAGGTAGTTTGGGACAAAAAACCCTAATTAGTAATTAAAAAAAAGAAGTCAGCGTGCAAACAGCCAAAAAGGTACACAACTTTCATCAATGTAATCTTCAAATCGCATCCAGCTTTAAAATGGATTGCAGGGATTCGGATTCAATTTAAAATTACTTTAAATTCATGCTTTACAAAATCAATCCGTCTGGTATGGACCCTGTTCACACTAAAAATAGTGTTGACCAGGCTCAGGCACGTGACCGGTTATTAAGAAGTACTCACTTATACATTATATCAAAAAATAGATACACTATATGATACATAGGTACACTATATCAAAAATAGATACACTATATCATAATTACGTACACTATATCATACAGAGGTACACTATATCATAACTAGGTACACTATATCCTATAGGAACACTATATCATAACTAGGTACACTATATATTATACATAGGTACACTATATCATTTTAACATACACTATATCATTTTAATATACACTATCCTAAACTCACGTGATATGGATCGTGTGCACACTAATTAGTGTGCATCGGGTTCATATTAGTTTTTTTTATTACAAAATCGACTTTATATCCTTATTGAGATAGGGTTTGATTCATCTCATCTAATTTGAATTTTTTTTATTTGATATGATCTAAACTTTTCTGATCTGATCTGAAATTTTCTTATCTTATTTGATCTTAATTTTACTGATTTGGTCTAATCTAAACTTGTTCTAATTATTTTTTGTTCTTACTATTTTTTGATTTGAACTGATTTTTTTTTTCTGATATGATCTTATCTGTTTTGAATTTTTCTGATCTCATCATCTGATCATTTTTAAATAAGTACTTACTAAAATAAGTTAAAAATAACATAGCATGGGTACTATCAAAATGTTTCATCTTAAAAACCTAACACTTCATGCATGGTAAAAGGCCTTAAAAGTAATCCTATATACAGTTACATAATTAGAACAATAATTGAACAAAAAGATGATGGTGGTAATCGAGAACTAACCATTTGGATCTGTGAAAGTATTTCAGCACCAATTTCCACCATATATGCGGAAGAAATAACAACATACATACAAGATAGTTAGTCTTTACTTTTTAATGTCATAATAGTTGGATAATTGAAGAGAATGAGAATGTTACAAAGAGATAAGAAAGACATGTATTAGCTATAAAAATGAGCATACCATTCATCCAGTTTCGAGCTGGCTGAAAGTGGTAGGCAGTCCTATATGGATCATCATGATTAATTTGATCTTCCATGTTGATGAGATTGGCCGTTGATGAAAAATTATAAGAAAGTTTTGACTTTGTTAGATAAGAGTTTTGAGATTATGAAAGCTTGCAGGTGTTTCCGCTTTTCCTTCATGGATAGGATGTGGTATTATACTTTTAACAATGCAACATTAGTAAGTTATTGTTGTTGACTGAGCTTAGAAGTCTTTCTTTTAAATATTACTCCATCGTTGATCTGTCGTGCTTGTTTTGATATAATTTACGTTGATAGTGATGTTTCAGATGAAACTTAACAACTCTTAAAACTGTTAACTTCCTAATTAAGGTTTGGCCTTTCGATTAGGAAATCTCCTCTCCTTTTTGTTGTTCATATGGAGTGGTTAATTTTTTCTAAAAATAAAATTCCTTTCATGAATAAATAGTCTTAGGTAGGGCTGGTAATGAGTCGAGACAACTCGCGAGCTACTCGAACTCGACTCGGTCAAAGCTCGATTCGGGTGAGCTCGACTCAAGCTTGAACTCGACGCGACATGTTAACGAGTCGAAAAGCTAGTGAGATACTCAAAAAAATTGTATATATATACTTCATTTTTTTAAGAAAGTTTAACCTTTTTTTCTAAAAAATACTTGAATTTTTCTTTTAAAAAAACATAAAAAAAAAGTACATTAAATGACTAAAAGGCAAAGTAAAGGAATTTCTCCTATAAGAATAGAACTATATCAATGGATGGGATTTAAAGAAATCAAACAATATAATCTTAGCCGTCAATTGTAAATAAAGAGTGAAAGGTACACAAACTCGACCCTAAACACACCGGTAGCAAATTGCACACCGCCTCCCTCTCCAATCTCCATCTCCATCTCCATGAGTCCATCTCCCTAATTCAGGCGACGCATCAGGCCCACCACACTACTCGCACACCACAACAACGACCACTTCAGCAGACACTGCAAGCCGCACACCATGCATCCACTACTTCACACGGCGCTACTAGCCCACCAGGCGTCCACGCCAGAGACCACTACATCAGGCGACGATGCAAGCCCCCGTACACCACGTGTCCATTATGCAAGCCCCCGCACAAGCCACATAGAATCGAGTTTAAGCTGGAACCGAGTTCAAGTTCGAGCTTTAACCGAGTTCGAGCTTGAAACGAGTTCAAGTTTGTGCCAGAAACGAGTTCTAGCTCGAGTTTGGGTTTCGAGTTCGAGCTCGAGTTTGGGTTTCGAGTTCGAGCTTGAAATTTTCAAGCTTGTGAGTTTTCGAGTCGAGTTGAGTTTGAGTATGATTTTTCGAGTTCGAGATATAGTCAAACTCGAGCTCGACTCGCATCATTGCCAACCCTAATCATACGACATCTACAAAGAGGTTAAAATTCAAACAAACACATAACTGTTAAATCAAATAAAGAACCTTTGTTCAACTCTACAACAGATCATCCATACTTGTGGAAAGCTCGTGAACAAGCTCAAAATATTTATTATGTGTTTTTTTTTGTTAAATATTGGTAGAATATTATTATAACTTTAAGAAAAAAAATTCTTAATTATGAAATATTATAGTTTTAAAAAACTTATTTTTTGATTTTGAGCATAAGCAAAGTTTTAATGTGACTTGGACTTGGTATATATCAAGGCCTTAAAGAGCTCGAGGCTCAGCTCTAGCTCAAGTAGAAAAGTCACGCTATCCCAATCTTAAACTCAACTAATTAACACATCTAATTAATCCTAACTCTGAGTAATCTTTCTATATTAATCCCAAACTATTATTTTAAGTTTAATACTCCATGTGTTTTCTTTTATTGTTCCTATTTGGAATCATGGAAGAAACTAATACAACTCATAGAATGGGCCTTTGAGTAGGGGTGAGCAGAAATTCCGAGTACCCAGACCCAGACCCGGTATGGGCCCGCCGGAAGATGTTCGGAAGTTTGTATGTCACTGCCAACTTGCATTTTCATGAAATATTGGGTGTCCTTTCATCTTTATTGGAATGGGAAAGTTCTTCAAATTTAGATATTTGTAAAATGGGTGTTCAAATGAGGGAAACGTTTGATAAATATTATGGAGATCTTGGCAAGTCAAATGTAATGATGCTAGTTGCGGGTTTTTTTGATTCTTGTTATAAGCTTAGGTTTGTGAAGTTTTCTCTTAAGAAGTTGTTTCCTCATGAGAATTCGAAAGTTAATGAAATATGTGATCATTTGTATGAAGTGCTTAAAAAGTTGTTTGACTTCTATAATGCTAGTCTCTCTTCTTCTTCCAAGAATCTTGATCATGATTCTAGGCTTTTTAGTATGAATGGTAAAGATGGTGAGAATGCAAATTCGGCTAAAAATGAGCAAATGAAGAAAATCTATGATGAATTTGATGAGGAAGATAGCGATTGTGTTGTTGAGAAATGTGAATGGGACACTTATCTTGAGGAAGTTAGAGAGAAAAGGGTTGAAGGAGAGTTATTTGATATTTTGCAATGGTGGAGGGGTAAAAGTGAAAAATACAAGGTATTAGCAATCATGGCTAAGGACATTTTGGCAATACCGGTTTCTACGGTTTCTAGTGAATCGACATTTAGTACATCGGGTCGTGTACTTGATCAATTTCGTAGTAGTTTAGGGCCAAAGACGGTAGAAGCTTTAGTTTGTGCACAGGATTGGCTAAGAGCATCAAATATTTGCGTGGATATTGAGCGGTTCTTAGAGGATGTTGAAAAATATGAACAAGGTTCTTAGAGGATGTTGGGAACAAACTTGCTTTCCTAAAACTGGTGGAGGTCTCAATTTCACTAATCTTGAAGTATGGAACAAAGCAGCAATAGCTAAACACTTTTGGGCTATTGCTATGAAGCAAGACAAACTTTGGATCCAATGGATCCACTCTTATTACATCAAGAATAACAATTTGTGGAGTATGAGAATTCTTGTGAGTATGTCTTGGGTGCTGAAGAAGGTCATGAATTGCAGGAACTATTTTGATAATGGTAATAAAAATTCATGATTATGAGAAGAATGGCAAGTTCTCTATTCGTAAATGCTATCAAGCTCTTAGAGAGCCCATTGTGCAGGTTAGCTGGAAGAGATTAATTTGCAACAACAAAGCTTCTCCAAAAAGTTTGTTCATTACTTGGCTTGCTGTCCTTAATAGACTTGCTACTAAAACCAGATTAGCACAATGGAATCTGGTTAATGACACCAGTTGTGTACTATGTAATGATGCAGAGGAGGACACACAACATCTATTTTTCAGCTGTCCTTATTCAGCTGCAGTCTGGGTTCAATGTCTGAAGATAATTGGTATTACAAGAAGGCCTGTTTCATTCCTTGATGAAATCTCTATAGCAGCTAGTAAATGTAGAAGGAAGAGCAAAGTTAGTCAACTGTATGGCATAATGTTTGCAGAAGCAGTCTATAATATATGGATTCAAAGGAATCATCAAGTTTTCCAAGGCACTCACAAGCTTCCTCAGCACACAGTTGATCTAATCTTACTTAATGTAGCTTGTAGAGTTCCAGATACAATGAAAAACCATCTGTATAGATAGGTTTCAGTTTCTTGTTGTCTGATGTAGGAACTTTTTAGGTTTTTTGGTTCTTCGGGGTAGCAGATGATGATTTAATTTCTCAACCCTTCCTAGAAGGTAGGGGAGATTGGATTTGATGCTAGTTTCCCCTGTTGATTGGTGAATTGGTGATTGTAACACTTCATTTTTTTTGGTTATCAATAACAATTTTGAATTTCCAAAAAAAAAAAATATTTATCATCTATTTTACTTGTCTTTTGAAAAACTTACTAATCTTGTTGATTAATTTGTTTAGAATTGGATGCTAGTGGTTTTATGCAAGCTGATGATATTGTTGGAGACTATTAATTTAAAGGTTTGTTTTTATACAACTTTATTTCATTTTTCAAATTTTAATGCACTAAGCTACTAACAAGTTGTTTTGTGTTATATATGTAGGGAAAGAGAAGATTATTTCATGATTGGAATGAATCAAGATCCCATTTGTGAATTTGTTCAAGCTTTACAAAGTGTGTTTTGTGCGACTTTGCAACTTTTGTGCTCTTGTAACTTGAGACTTGTAAAATTGTAATTTATTATGGATTGTGGATTTAGTTGTTTAATTTATGATGTTTGTAGTATATTAACTTTGAATATTTGTTGTGAAAATGGCATTTAGGCCCATTTAACTTGTAATACTTTTTAGTTAGTAGGCCTTTTGGCCCATTTAGTTTTTTTTTTTAATTTTATAGCCCAATTGGCCCATTTTAGTATATGGTTAAATTACAAACGGGTACCCAGTTCTGGAACTGGTACCTTGCGATTCCGGGTCTGGGTCCAAAAATTTAGGACCCGGTTGGACCAATTCTAATTCCAATTCCAGATTTTTAATATCCACTGGGTCCGGGTCCGGGTCCATGAAATTCTACAGGGTACCCGGTTGTGCTCACCCCTACCTTTGAGTTATTTTAGTTTGAGGGGTAAAAGAGTACAAAATGATTAACGATCAAAAAAAAAAAGAGTACAAAATGATTACAAACTAGTGTGAATATATTTATTGCTCTTTGAGTTACTCTATGTTAGGCAACCAACGAGACAAAAGTTTGAGGGTTAAAAAAGTTAAAAAAAAAAATGACTACTCAATAGTGTGAACATGTTCATTGCAACTTAAAATTAATGGAAAATTAAATTCATAAATTCACAATGTATGAAAAGATTCAAAATAGGAACAACATATTGAAATTTCTCAATGGAGAGTACGAGAACATCAAACGAAAAGGGAGACAATAGTTTTAATTTGTTTGTTTGTTTTCTTAACACTATAATTTACTAGCTTTTGATGCACACAATGTGTGTACCATTTTTTTAAGAGAAAATTGACAATAGAGGTATGAACTTTGAACAATAATTTAAAAAGGTTTGAACTATTAATTAACCTGTGTAGGTCCAAATTTTAGGGAGTCTTAACGTTTAGCGGGTCTCATTGACTTAAAACTGATGATTTTTTTAAAAATCTAACCAATTCCTACTTCCCTCCCTCAATTAACCCTTCTGGTGTGACGAAAGTTTTCAAGTTATGACTTATCAAGCCAGTTTCAAGTCACTAAGGCCCACTTAAAGTTAGGACTCCTAAAGTTGGGACCTACACAGGTTAATCAATAGTTCATATCTTTTAAAAATTATCACCCAAACTTGAGACCTCTCCTGTCAATTTTTTCTTTGTTTAATTGTGAACTTTTGATTTACCGGTCAGGTAACCCGTAGCCTTACTATACATGTAATGCATGTGTTGCAGCGACAAATTCATATAATATTACAATATCATTCTATATACGGAGTATATTATTTAGGAGTACTATTTAAAATTTCAAAAATAACATATACTCCCTCGTTTCGTCCCTCTACAATTGCAACAATTTCCTTTTTGAGATGTACCAAAAATGTTTACAGCATACAAAAAATAACATATGGGACCACCATTTTACTATCGAAAAAATCTCATTTGGACCTCACTCTTTTCTATCTCATCCAACTCACTCTCACAATCCTTAAAAAAGAGAAATTTTCTCCGTACGGCATATAAGATGAGATTGATGGAGTATCCGAAAGAATGTGATTCTGTGATTCTTTCCATTGCTTTCGTAAGATGATATACAACATTTAGAACGTAATATTAGGCTACGAAATAGAAACTAATTTGACTAACCTAATGGTACCTGAGGAAGTCCTTTAGTGGTTGACGGACGTTGAGACGATTGTCCCGAAAATCTTCAAATAGTACTTGGGGAAGTCCTTTAGTGAAAACATTGCCAATCTAATAGCGGCATGGAACACAAAATGGATGTCCGTTTCCTATTTGCAAGCTTTAGAATGTAGGAATGAAGACTACTAACAAATTAATTAAACTTATCTGACAACCGTGGCGTGAAGAAATCACTGCCCTAAAGTTGAATTTGCCCCGCAATAACACACGGACTCATAGCAATCAACCTCCAGGGATACACGATTTATGTGTTTCCAGTGTTAATGGAAAAACAGATTGAGAACGATCTATTGCCCAGAATTTTGGAAGAGAAATAAAGTAGAGAAGAAGAAAGTGTTTCGGATTTTTCTGTGTTTAATCAAAACAATAAACCTCGGTATTTATAGAGAGAAGAAAACCAGAACAAGGCTGAAAACGTGGGTACAAACAGTCACTTAGTGGGAAGAAAAAGGCAACAGTTATGGCACGAAATTAGGAGTAACAGCACATTAAGGGAGAAATTAAGGGGAAAAACGGTAACTTAATACTGGCTTAAATCTGACAGAATGTTGACCCAAAATTTTAGTTAAGTTAAGTTTATTCCTCAAAACAGCCAATCTATGCGCCACTTTCTTGCGAACAAAATGGATTTTCGTTTCCTATTTGCAAGCTTTCCCAACCCTTGACTTAATCACTCTTTGTATCGACGACAATTTGGATTGGACTAAGAAAATGCAGCTTGCTCCTACTGAAAATTATGAAACTATACACGGCAACACCAACGGCCATCGCGGGAAAACTGCAACGGTCCCCAGAATATTTGTCATGTTGTTCGCGGGGGCGGGAGCATAGTCCCCACTCCGGGTAGGACCGTTCCTCGTGGTGGCTCTATTGCTGGGGCTGCTAGTTCCTCTAGCGTTCATGCGGCTACCACGGAATCCTGAGCTCTTGTTTCGCATTTCCCCGTTATGAGGGGAGGAGGAACAAGGAGAAGAGGGCTGGAGCAAGTTGCGGCTGATATCGCTGCTAACAAGAGGCCAACAGTTGAAGATCCTGCTAATACTTCTTCCCTTTCAAAGAAGTTTGTCCGGGTTGAGGATCTGGACGTCAACGCCTCTCCTGATGGTTGTCAAGAGCAGGTTGCGGATGTCAGCCCTGTTAATCAGCCATCAATTGGTAGCTGGCTTTCGGGCTTGTGTTCTTCCATCCGCCAAAAGCTGGCGGAGATGGTCATGTGCCACCGAGCTTTTTATCCGGTCTTTCTCCTGGCATGCTTCCATGAATGGATCGAGAAGAAATAGATCATGCTGAGTGAGGCTATGCCGGCGCCCTTCGGTTGCCGACCTATCGTTCCTGTGAAGGTTTACCTGCCTGACTGGGATGTTAGAGAGGACGAGTCATTGTATGCTGATGTCCCAGAGAACGGTGGCATCCTTGCTTACCGGATTCTGAAAGCCATGCAATTGCCACTGGATAGGCCGGTAGGGTATTTGATGACTTCTGTTGCTAGGCTGGCTCACCACTAGCTTGTGGCACGCTTCCATCCTTGTCCTCTTTTCTCTCTATTTTTTTATGTCCACCTTTTCTTTTTGCAGGCCAACAATGTTGCCTTAGAACTGATTGAGTACTAGAAGCTGACGGACGGCTATAACCAGTCCCCTAGAGGTCTGCCAGGAGATATTAAAGAAGGCGAAGGAGGACCTGGCGGCAAAGACTGCAGCCCAGAAGCCCCTAGAAGATGAGGTAGTAACTTTAAGGATGCGAGCAGCTCTGCTAGAGTCGTTGATCAAATCTTTGGACACTACGAAAGAAATTTATGTGGTGGAAGCTAGGGTCGAGGTTGAGGCTTAGGGTGCCGCTAAAGCAATTGCTTAATTCAAGGATTCAAATGAGTTTGTTTCGGCCCTACACAAGAGATACGATGGTGGGTGGGTTGCTGCCATGAGATGCGTGTGCAAGTCTCATCCTCAGTTTGACTGGAAAGTCATTGAGGATGCTCATGTTGAAGGCCTTACAGAAGAGATATGACGGTGGGTGGGTTGCTGCCATGAGATGCGTTTGGAAGTCTGATCCTCAGTTTGACTGGAAAGTCATTGAGGATGCTCATGCCGAAGGCCAGCATCTCACCACCTTTGAAGGAGATCCGCTTTTTGCCGACGAGGACACCATTGCGGACACCGATCCCCGGTCTACCCTTGGGCAAGTGGATCAGGACGCCCCTCCCTCTTGAAGTTTTTGGTGGCCATCTATCAGCTCTTCCTGCTCTTCTTATAGCTTATAGCTTGTAATCTTTTGACTATTTTTCTTCACGTTAATTCGGCTCATGTTGGCGTTTGTAAACAATTGTTATCATCATATTTTAAATTACAAGTACTTTATTACTCTGATGCCCTTTGTTGGTTGCCTTCTAATTTTGTTGTTGTAGTTGGCCGCCAAGCCAGTAGTTAACATTTAGCAATAAAGTTTTTGTGATTCCTTAAGTCATGCTTTCGGCCTGTTTTATCCTTTCGTTTGCAATAGATCTGTTATATAACCATGGATATACTTTGCCTGTCGTATGTCTTTGACATATGTTAGGTTTGTTGTATGGTCGTTGATGCACTTAGCCTGTTATATGGCTTTTATTTTGTACTAAGCCTGTTATATGGTCCTTAACGTACTTTGCCTGTCATATGGCTTTTGTTTTTGTACTATGCCTATTATACGATCGTTAACATACTTTTCCTATCATATGGCTTTTGTTTTGCGTTAGGATTGTCATATGACCGTTAATGCACTTAGCATGTTATATGGCTTTTATTTTGTGTTAGGCTTATTATACGTCCGTTAACGTAATTTGCCTGTCATATGGCTTTTGTTTTTGTACTAGGCCTATTATATGGTCGTTAACGTACTTTGCCTGTCATACGGCTTTGTTGGTACGTTTCCTTGCATATATGGAAATACAAAATAATTGATGGAACGCTGGCAGAAGTTTATATTATTTATATAATAAAGGCGGCTCTTGGCCTATTACATCCGACAAATCAAACATAATACTTCCTTAAGACGCCAGCATTCCAAAAAAAATTTAGCTCCTTGTCGTCCATTCCCTTCAAAATGAAAGAGTCGGGAGCAAGCTTCTTGGCTATGATGTATGGACCCTCCCAATTAGCAGTCAACTGTCCTTCGGTGTGCGCCTTGCCCGTGGACGCTGTTTTGCGTAGGACTAGGTCACCAACATTATAAGCCTTGCTTATTCTATTCTTGTAAGCAGTCGCCTTGAATTCCGCCATGAGCCTTACTTCTGGTAGGAAGTTGAGGTTTTCCGTGGGTGCCTAATCATTTTTCTCAAGGTCTTAGTGCTTGATCCGATAAGAGGCGAACCCACCCCTACCGATAACACTGCTTCTGCACCGAAAGCTAGCTTAAGCGGACTTTCTCATGTTGCTTCTTTTTTAGTAGCCATGTTTTCCCATAATACAACCGGTACCATCTCGGCCCAACCTCCCTTGAACTCATCCACCTTTTTCTTTAAGGCATTCAATATCTGTTTATTAGCAGTCTCTGCTTTCTCGTTGCTCTGAGGATGGCAGACTGTTGAGTAGGCAAATTTTACTCTAAAGTCCTTCAAGAATACTTGTATAAGATAGTCAAATTGGACGTCATGGTAAAAAAAAAAAAACAATTGTCATCGGAATTCCAAATCTCGTCATGATGTTCTGCCAAATAAAATTCTTGATCTGGCTTGCATTGATCTTTGTTCTTGGCTCTACTTCTATCCATTTCGTAAAATAATCAATCCCCACTATCAAAAACTTTCTACCCCCTGTTGCTATCGTGAACGGTCCCAAGATATTCATTCCCATTGGGCGAACAGTATCAGACACAAGATGGATTGCAAGTCATTAGCAGGCCAATTGATTACGGGAGCAAACCTTTGGCATTTATCAAACTTCTTCACATGCATAATTTTGAGCGTCTGGCAACATGTTTGGTCACTAAAAACCCGCTCTTAATGCCTTCAGTGCCAAAACTTTTCCACCTATATTATTACCACAAATGCCTTCATGGATCTCTTCTATTATCTTGGCGGACTCCCCAACTGTTTGCACACTTCATTAGTGGCAAACTAAAGGATTTCTTGTACAATTCATCTTGATATATGATGTACCAACTTGCCCGCCGTTTCAGATTTTTAGCGAACGCTTGGTCTCCAGGAAGTGACCCTATTAGTTTGTATGCTACCGACTCAGTGAACTATTCTCCTTGCTGATTGACACTGTTAACGATCACAATCTTTTCTATGATATTCTTTTCCCTCAAGATATCTACTGTGACGGTTCTTTCAATACTGAATGAGTCAGAGCTCGCTAGCTTAGATAATGCATCCTCTTTCATATTCTCAGCCCTTCGAATTGCTTGTATTTCAAACTGATCCAACTGGGCAATCATTTCTTTGGTTTTCTACGTAGTTCTACATGTTGGCCTCTCTAGTTTCAAATTCTCCTTTGAGACGACGGTTTACCAACTGCAAATTTGATTTCAAAGACACATTTTTTGCTCCTGTCGCCAAGCACATTCTAAGGCCGGCAATAGCTGCTTCGTACTCAGCCTTATTATTCGATGTTGGAAAGGTAAATTTGATAGCGTACTCGTAGGTATTCCCCTCTAAACTCGTCATTGCAATCCCGGCCCCGGATCCGCTAACAATGGAGGAACCGTCAACTTCTAGTAACCATGTTTCTTTTTCTTTTATCTCTTCCTCCTTATATAAGGCTTATACAATGAAATATGTCAAGGCCTGCACTTTGATGGCAGTCCTAGGCCTGTATTGTATATTATATCATGATAACTCAACGGCCCACTTCAGTAAACGGCCTTAGTTATCCATTTTCTGCAAAGCTTTTTCTAGCGGCTGGTTTGTCAGAACATGGATGGGATGAAAGTCAAAATAAGGTATGAGTTTTCTGTCGGCAATAATTACTACCAAAGCCATCTTCTCCACCAGCTCTTATCGGCACTCTGGACTGTTAAGGATATGGCTGATGAAATATATAGGATTGTTGCTGTTTTTCTTTTCCCACCAACAAGACGGTCGCTACCGTTTTAGGAGAGGTCGAGATGTACAAATGCAACGTATCTCTCATATCGGGTCTTGTAATGGTAGGTTGGCTTTTCAAATGCTCCTTGACTGCCAAGAAGGTTTTGCTTTGTTCCTCACCCCATTCAAACTTCTTATTTCCCTATAGCAGCGCGAAGAAAGGCATGGTTTTGTCCTCTGACTTTGAGCTGAATCGAGTTAGAGCTGCCATCCTCCTTGACAGCCTTTGGATGTCCTTCACATTCTTTGGTTCAGGCAAATCCATGATTGCACGAACCTTATCGGGGTTCGCATCAATGCTCCTCTTAACTTACCATAAAACCTAAAAATTTCCCGGCTCTTACTCCTAAGACACGTTCCCTTAGGTTGAGCTTCATCTTGTATCTTCTCAAACTATTGAAAGTTTCTCCGAGGTCACTCAAATGTTCCCTGTCAGTTTTGCTTTTGACGATGGAGTCCTCCACATACATCTTTATGTCCCCCCCCCCCACTGATCGGCGGACACTTTGTCAACCAGCTTTTGATATGTTACTCCTGCATTGCGGAGCCCAAACGACATTGCCTTATAATTATACACCCCACATTCCGTGATAAATGCTGTTTTTTTCCTGTTAGTCTCCAATAGGCTGATCTGATGATACCTTGAGAATGCATCCATAAAATTCAATAGTGCATGACCGCTAGTGGAATCCACCAACCGATCTATTCTCGAGAGAGGTCAGCAGTCTTTTGGGCAAGCTCTATTCAGATTTGTAAAATCCACGCACATTCTCCACTGACTGTTAGCCTTTTTCACCATGACTACATTGGCCAGCCACTCTGGGTATCACATGGATCAATGAAATCAGCGGTCAACAATTTATCTACTTGTTCTTTGATAGCCTTGTTTTTCTCAACAAAAAAATTTCGCTTTTTTTGTTTGACAGGACGAACTGCACTGTCGACGTTCAAATGATGTACCATCATGGCTGGGTTTATTCCAGCATCTCATCCGCCGAGAACGCGAAAGACATCAGCGTTTTTCTCGAAGGAGAGTCACTTGGTTGACTCTAATCTTTGGGTCCATGTCAATCCCGACAGCGATCGTCCTTGTAGGATCTTCAGCTAGCATTTCCTGCTTTGTCTCTCCATCAGGTTTGGGTCTTAGTGTATCGTCAGCCCTATACTCCAAATCTTCCATAGATATTTCCATCATTTGTTCATCCACTTTCTCGCTCGGACTCTGTTTCATTTGCTAGAGCTTTCCTCTGTTTTCGCGTTGGCGAATTTAAATCTTCTACCGGGATTCTTCTTGAAGGCTGCTTCAAGGCTGTAAGATAGCATGATATGGCCATTTCTTGATTTTCCTAGATTAGAGACGTACAACATTGTCATATGGTAAGTAGATAGAACTCCTTGGACGTCATGAATGAATGCATGGGTCTCAACTCGTAACACATTACTTGTCAACATTACATATAGGGGCAGGGAAAATCGGTTGATGCCACTTAAAAAAAATGTAAAGTAAATTATAGGAGCAAATGAGGGTATGTAAAAATCTTTGAAGTATATATATATAGGGGCATGAGCCACATCTCTGTACTTCAAACACCTACACATGTGCAATATAAATTTACTCTTATAGAAGTAATATAAACTTAGGGAGGAACAGAGCGAGTTTTGGATACATCATGGCATCATGATCCTTATTGTTCAAATGGAAAAGAGATGTCAAATAAACCAACAATAATGATTCTGAAATTCTGAGTTATAACTAATAATCGATAGAAGCTCACGCTTTAAAGAAAAGGAAAATAGTCCATTGAATTGTGAACCAATGATAATTAAAATCCAAACAATGTATATGTGCATAATAATCCATGATGAAAAAACACCTAAACGCCTGTTGGAAGATTAATTTGAGCTGATTTCATGCTCCAAGCACTAAGTTTAGTGATCTTAACATCTTCTGCTCCATAGTTAAAGGCATATAACTTTGCATTGTCATTAATTGCCAGTGTAGGATAAACTCTAGCAGTGATGCAACTTTTCCCATCTGCACCAAAGCTCTCGATTATAGAATGATCAATCTGTCATAAGGAAAAGAAGATAAAAATGTTTTAGGTTTACATATGCAAACATGTTGAAATTTATGTAATAGATGGATTCTATAAGTTCCTTATCACTCACTAAAATCCTTATAGATAGTTCATCATTTACAGGATCCACATCCACGAAAGTCCCGTAACTTATTTTATCAGTAGTTGGGTTAAGAGAAGACCTGCACATTGTAGGGAAGGAATACAAGAGCTCAAACATTTTAGTAATTTAAATCAAACCAGAAAGATTCAAGTCGCACTAGGTTTATCATCTGTGTGAGAGATCAGAGAACTTAGCCTTAAGATGATGCGCAACTAACCTGCTTTGGTCACTGCACATGAGAACCATATATTTGTTTGGAGCCTTGAATATTCTGAAGAAGACTGCAGTGTATTCTTCTAAGCCTGTGGAAGCCAGTGTTAGAAGTCCGAATGGCCCGAGTATTCCCTTTTCAGTTGCGCCCTTGTGGCTGCACAATATCTGTGGGTTGGTCCATGTTGGGTCGAATTCTTCAATGTGGTTTAAATCTGGTATTTTGAATGAAATTTCCACATCCGCCTTCAACAAAAAAGATACATTAACGACTCAGAATTTGATAAGGACTACTATGTCTGTTTCTAAATAGTTGCAAGACTGTGCTAAGCATGTATTTAATGCTAATCAAATCCTATTGTTAAATACAAGTTGAGAGTTTTTAACATGTTTTGGAGGACTTTTAGCGATGAACTTCTCGAAGAGAGACACTCTTGTAAGCTAAGCAACCTATTGGAATGGACTTTGGAAGAGAGTGAGTAATAATAAGATTTATGAGTAACAGTTTGGCGTATCATAGGTAATAACTAAAGGGTAAAGATGGAGCATGTTGCATAGACATGAGAAACACTATATTAGAATATGCATCATATGTAGTTGCATAGAAATATAGAATTATAGTATGCAGAAATGCACCATTATTGAGCAGCATAAGCATTATAGGTGAATGTGAATTAACCTGAGAGGCTGTGACTCCAGTTATTTCAATGAGTGATCCTGATCCAATCACTTGAGAATCCAATTTCACTTGATCTTTTCGTAGCGTTTCAACTTCTGTAACTGGCCATTGAACTAGTTGTTTGCCAAAAGTATCACATACTATTGTTCTTGGAATTCCCTTAAAATCATATATGGAATATATTCAGATTCATCAATCATTTTTAGGCAAGAACTGTAAGAAAAATAAATTGAAGTATAAAGAGACAAGCAAACAAAAGGTTTGCACTGTGATTAAGTACCTGAAGTCCAGCCCATCCTTTTTCAAAGTTATTAGCTTCGATTGAAGATTCATCAGCCCACGCAAATAGTATTCTGCGATCAGTCTTACTATCAAAGAACGATTTCGATGCATAAAATTTACCATAATCAAGCCTTAAACCCTGATGACTGTCCATAGATCCCTCAGTTATGTAAATGTCTTTATCAGTATCATATCTTCCAATAGTGTAAATGTCAAATTTAGTTCTTATGAAGCTTATCTTAAGGACATGTTTAACATCCTTATTAATAACAGATGTATCAAGACCCAATGACTTGCCAGCATACACAGGGAAAAAATCAGGGCACTCCCATGCCCCGGTATTTTCGAGTGCATAAAAAGGACATTCTGTGTCAGTCCAAGTGATGAAGTCCTTGCTAGTGAAAAGAGCTACTGATCCATGTTCACCTTGTTGAGTACCAATTAAGGTTCTCCATTTACCATCAGGTAATTGCCAAGCAGTAGACGGGTCTCGAAAATTGAAAGGATCAATGTTGTTGTTAGAGGGTGTTGCAACCATAACAGGATTTTGGGATACCTTAACCCACTCCCTAAGATAAGGGTCAGATAAATCTTTGGGGAAGGCTAGATTTTGAACTTGGTGATTGTGAGTGTTAATTCCTGTGTATAGGATGGCAGGTTTTTCACCAGGAAGTATAGTAGCAGAACCAGACCAACATCCCTTAATGTCATAAGAGTCTGTTGGTGAAAGGGCAATTGGTTGAGAGGTCCAATTGATAAGGTCAGTTGACGTAGAATGTCCCCAATCTAATCCATGCTTCCAAACAGGTTCCAAGGGATTATATTGGTAAAATAAGTGATATACTCCTTTGTAAATCAAGGGTCCTATTACAAAAGAGAAAGCAAGTGATTTCAGATAAATAAACATAATTCTATTGAGTAAAGCTATATACTTTTACAATTAAGAATAATTTAAATATATATATATACTAATATATTAAAAGGCGCCACATGACGCTATTCCTTAAAATGTTTGCTTCATGTAAACATATATATAATAAAAAAAAATTAAAAAATGCATATTATAAGATTTGATCTCAGGACCTCAAGCTTATATACTAAAGTTTTATTCACTAACTTAAGTAGTAATATTTGGTATTATAATAAAAATATTAATGAATGAAAATTATATTTTTTTGGCAATAAGAAAATTATTATTACCCAGGACATAGCCCGAGCCTAAAAACTATTTTCTATAAAAAGATAAAAGAATGTTCATATATTATATTAGGAAAAAAAATTAAACATGTTGAATTTGTAAGAGTTTTCAATTTTAATTTCTCTTTTATTTCACATTAATCAAAAAATAGAAATGATGTAAACAATTCATTAGCACCCACTTAGGTACCATTACCAAAAACAAGAGTTCAATATGGTTTATCAGCATTCACTTCATGACTCTTTTATAATACTATTATAACTAAAGGAAAAGAAAAAGACTTTCCCTCCCTTCTCTCTCTTTTTCCTCTTGATAACTCTAATTTGTTCATTGATTTTGGGACCGTCACCAGCCTTTAGGTGGATGATAAGCCTTTTTTTCTTTAATATTACTAGTTTTTGTTATTGTTTTTGATAAATCTTCAACCTTTTCGTTTCTTTGTTCCATTATTGGATATTTGGATTTATTTCTTCCCTTGATGAAATTAGTTGGATTCATGCTATATCACGACAGATATCAGTACTTATCCACGATCTAGTTGTTGGGTTCCTAAGATTTTCTAGACAACATTGTTAATTAAGTGGAAGAAGGATGATAATAAATTAATAATGATGATACTTATTCATGGATGAAAGAAATATGGTTATGCCGACTATTCTTTGATCCATGAATTATCTTTGGATAATTATATTTTTCATTAATGTATATTTTTCTTTAAAATGAAAAGTTAAATACCACTTGATTTAGCAGTTAAAATTTTAGTAAATATGTTTGTAATCACGGGGTGGAATCTTGTACAATTTATTTTCTATTTTTTTATTGTAGGTTGATTACATGGAGTTAAACACCGTAAGGAAAGCGACCCGGGGGCCGTGGCATAGTTACTTACTAGCATTTTTGGCACGCGATGCTTGCGTGCATAGATTTTAGCATTTATTTTGGGCACGCGTAATCATTTACTTATGCTTAATCATAATTTTAACGCAACATAATGTGCGTGGAATAAAAAATGTCATTTTTGAATTGACATGTTTTTACATGTAAAACCGTAGATTTTGAACTATTGTGTTTTTTAAAACAAAATTATAGTGAACGTAATATGTTTAAAGGGTAGAGTGCTAATGTTTTATAACTATTATCACTACCTTACCATTCCTTATATGATAGAAATTGTAAATAGTAGGCAATAAGCAATATTTTATGAGTTGCATAAGTTTGATATTCTATAAAATAATACACGGTAAAAATGTAATGTTATTATTATCAATATTTGGTAACCATTTTTGAATTCAAGATTCTCATTTTATCAATGATCTTGAAACTTTTTTGTGTAAAGGTTTTCAATCAAATTCTTTTTTTTTTTACTTGTGTCTTAATTAGGTAATTATTTGTTTTAATCTTAGCTTGTTTAATATGGAAATAGCTTATATCTTCTTTCTTTCCTAATATTGTCTTTTTCTTAAGGATATAATTGTATTTCAAATGAGGACACCATGCCTCCCCCCTTCACTTATGTAATAGAGATTTATGAAATGTCTTTTGATATATTGGTATAGATTAGTAGTTAAATATTTGATAGATTATTATTTTTTAGAAAAAATTGACATGAATCATCCCAACTTTCACCAATCTTTTCAAAATAATAATAATAATCCTAACTTTTGAGGGGATCTTCTCAAAATAAACCAAACTATCACTTTTCTTGCCTATACTAATACGTTATAGGTCTAAGATACATAGAAAATTAATAGTTCGGATTATTTTGAGAAGGTGTCCCCTAAAGTTGGGATTATTCTAAAATAATCCAAAGTTGAGATTATTTTGAGAAGACTAGTAAGTTCGGATTATTCATGTCAATTTTTCCTATTTTTTCCCATCAACTTTTTTAAAGAATTGAACCACGATTATTTAGTTTAAATAATGCATTTTTTAATATGTCAACATGCATTAAGGGTCAACCAAATGAAGAGACAATATTTTAAATTTAATTTCAGATTTTTTTTATAATAACCACCTTATATATTATTATTTTTTTACGACTTTGACTTTACTAACTTCTTGAATTTCACCACTACTTAATGTTTAATCGTCTATTTTTCCATCCAACGTGGCCTCACCTATTTATAATTATTTCCCTCACTTCCACCTTATATAGTTATATCTACATGCATGTTTCTAGGATTACCACTCCTGAAACCTTGCCAATCTCTCTCAATTGTCAAAATTCTTTCAACTAAATCTACAATTAGGAGAGGGTAAATTCATATATTGACTTCATATCTAAAATGAAATTTCAAATATTACCCAGACATATCGAGGAGGGATAGAGAGGAAGTAAAGGGAGGAAACGGAATCTGGACAAAAAGTGTTAAGTAGTAGTGAAATTTAATAAGTTAGTAAAGTTAATAAGGCGGAAAAATACAAAAAAAAATTATAATGTAGTTATTCTCAAAATAAATAAAACATAAGGTGGTGATTATAAAAAAAAAATCCTTCAATTTGTTTGGTAGCCTTTGAAAAATCTTTCGTCTTTAACAAAACCAAAAATTGAACTCATAGTTATATGACTATATATCCCTATTATATGGAGTATTACCTAAATCTTTCATCTCCCAAACCTGTACTTCATGTATAGTACATGACCTTAATCAATCTTATACAGCAACATAATATATTAATATGCACAATACTTGAAAAAGAAAAAAAAGATCTAGTTGGTAATTAGAAACTAACCATTTGGATCTGCAAAAAGTAATTCAGCACCAATCCCACCATATCAGCGGAAGCAATGACAATTATACACAAGAAGTTAGATAATTGAAGAAAGTGACACATTAAAGAGTTAAGAAAGACATGATTTATTAGCTATAAAAATGAGCATACCATTCATCCAATTTTGAGGTGGCTGAAAGTGATAACCAGTCCTATATGGATCATTATTTTCATGGTCATTCTGATCTACCATGTTAATGAGATTAGCCATTGATCAGAAATAATGATGAATTTTGACTTTTAGATTAGATGAAACTGTGAAAGCTTACTTTATGTATAATGTATTGGATCAAAGTATTTAATTATACCAGTAGTTATAAAGCAATTATGTGCTATTTAATATTACATATATTATTGACTCAGTAGAAGTCTACTATATAAGTATATATAAATTTTTATTGACGAGTCTTGCTTCTTTCTATAATATTCTTACTGGTGATATTTCAAATTAAGTGATTTAGTATCTTGAAAAATGTGATATAAAAGACCTAAGTTTAAGCTGATTAAAAAGCATTTTAATAAAAAAAAAAAAAGCATTTTAATATGTCTACTTATGTGCTTCTATCTGAATAGAAATAGTGATGATTAATACTTCTTATTCTAGATTTTGATGGTCTAACAAACTAACTTCATCCACTAGAACTATTTGCGAAAAACTACATTCCTTAAATCCTATGACACAAGGTATATGTTTTAAGTGAAAGTATTGGGTCAGACCATCTGACCAATACTTACTGTCAGACGGGCTGAGCCCAAAACTCTAAACTTTTTTTTAAAAGCGATAAGAGGATACAAGAAGACCGACGGAATCAACTGCATCTACGAATGCTTTGTGAAGGTGCATCCAATACTTTATCATCTTGAAGATTAAAGTTGTAAAGAGTGAACATATCATCAACTATAACAACATCAGATCGAGTCAATATAAACAACACGAGATACGCATAAAGGAAGGAGATTAGCTAGATAAGAGCGTGCGTAGTTAAGAGGACAATCAAGAGCAGAACGAATAATAGAAGTTGAAATTAAAGCAGCAACAAAATAATCGTCAAATGGATACAGTTCAAAGCGTTTGTGAAGGTAAGGGAAAGATGAGAGTATAGTTGAGTGTAACTCAGAAGAGTTTGATGATGTCAAATCAGTCTCCGCCGCTTTGAGGTTCTTTCTTCTCCCGTTGAATTTGATGTTGAAGTTAGTGAAGTGGAATGCGATTCGCAGAAATGAAGGTTCTTTTGATTATGGGAGATGTTAGGTTGGATCCTTTCTCGTGAAAGCAGGGGTTAGTGTTTTGTTTTTCAGTTGGACTTTGTTTTCTTTCAGTTGGACTTTGTTTTCTTTCAGTTGGACTTTGTGTTTCTTTCCGTTGGACTTTGTGTTTCTTTCAGTTGGACTTTGTTTTGTTTCAGTTGGACTTTGTTTTTTTTTCAGTTGGACTACCTGAAAAAAAATGAAGACTACCTGAAAAAGAATGAAGACTACCTGAAAAAAAATGAAGACTACCTGAAAAAGAATAAAGACCAACTGAAACCCAAAGTAAGTCTAACTGAAATACAAAAACCAACTGAAAAAAAAAAGAAGACTAACTGAAAAAAAATGAAGACTACCTGAAAAAGAATGAAGACTACCTGAAAAAGAATAAAGACCAACTGAAATCCAAAGTAAGTCTAACTGAAGTACAAAAACCAACTGGAAAAAAAAAGACTAACTGAAAAAAAATGAAGACTACCTGAAAAAAAAATGAAGACTACCTGAAAAAAAATTAAGACTACCTGAAAAAAAATTAAGACTAACTGAAAAAAAATTGGAACCACCTGAAAGTCGTCCGACCAAAGATTATGGTCGGACGAGTCCGACACAATACGTTCTCATGTTTTAAACTTATAAGTAAAATTAGTGGTGTCAAAACAGGTTCTCAAACAGGTTCTAGGTATACCCAAAGCGAACCAGGTCAGACCCGAACAGGTCAGGATTCTGTCAGTCAATGTCCCAGGTCGTGATTGGTCAGGTTTTTGTTCAACTGGGTCGATCACATTTGAATCATGGGATTGTCGGGTGCCGAACAGGTCTGAACGTTCCATTTACATGCCGATCCATTATCGGGTATGATTGCTTATGGATAATTTTTAACCGGGTTTGCGCAAGTCGTATTTGGATTTCATGTATGCTTGGGTAGAGTCAAGTGTACTCGGGTTGAATCACTAATGACCTTAACTCGATCATTGTGAAGCATCGGGTCCTTTTGCTATTGAACGTCAGTTCAACTTCGGTTGACTCCTTGTCGGGTCATTTTAATTTTGCAATGGATTTTGTAAACGAATCATATTACTAAAAGCATTAAGATCGACATATATATACATATGTAAGTGTGCGATAAATATATGGATGATAACAAAAAACTAATAAAACACTATATTGTTTATTGTGATGTTTAGTGTATTCTCTTAGTCAACTCTTATTTCGACTAATCAATTGTGTATAACCACTCTAATGAGTAAAGGAATAGAACGACTCTTCATGTTCTCTAATATTATATATTCTAACCAATGACAATAATAACGAGTAGACGATCAATTCTAAGGTTTATATAGATGATTTATTATTATAAGCATTATGATTGATATATAAGTTTGTAAATAGCTATGATGATAATGAGAATAATAATAAACATAAAGCGATGATGATGATGATGATGATGATGATGATGATGATAATAATAATAATAATAATAATAATAATAATAATAATAATAATAATAATAATAATAATAATAATAATAATATAACAATAATAATAATAATAATAATAATAATAATAATAATAATATACAAATAATAACAATAATAGTAACAATGCTAACAATAGAAATAATAATACAAATAAGAATAGGAATACTAACAATAATAACAATATAAATACTAATAATAATAGTAGCAACAATGCTAATAATAGCAATAACAATAACTAACATAACACGGTATATATGTATTATGTTGTGACTATATATGATAAATTATAAACAAACTATTTTATCAATATGTTTAATCATTTTAGTAGTACATTAGTATTAATATAATTATAAAACCACTGTAATACTATATTAATTATAAATTAGTACACGTACGACTCTTGATATGTTATGATATTATAACAAATGACAATCATATATTTACAATAACAGTTGATATGAGGCATAACCGGCTAAGTGATTATAACGAGCGTTAATATGTTGTACAATAATAACAATAATCATAACAATAGTTTATATAAGTGATGGCAAACATAACAACCATAAGTCAATACGTTAACGAGTACTTACTAGTTAGTAACATGTTAGCAACCATATGTTAATTTAGCATTTAGTCAGTTACTCACTTAGAATTATACCAATTTAGTAACTCACTAACTTGTCCCACAATAATTGAAAGAAGTTGTTACTAGATAAGATTAATGAATGTATCAATATAGATTATAAGCTAATTCAACAACAATACATTATTTTATCTAATAGTCTTCATGTGAAATGCATTTCGAAACTAAAAACGTGTAATTGGATTGAAAGAAGTTGTTATTGGATGAGATTAATATATGTATCATTGTAAGTCAATAATCTATATATGTCAAGGTAACACTACATATAAGTTTGCTTAAGTAAATATAATTATACTTTTACTTAATTAAGTAATAGACTAATAGTTGTATAAGTAACGCTATAAAGAGTCTAATTAAAATTTAGAAACTCAATTCATAACTCTAATTAAATAATACTTAAACACTAATCATAATAATTTTAATAAAAATAGCCAAAATTTCAAATTAATAAAATAATTGACTACTACCTCCGTTTCCTAAAGATCTTCCTTGTTATTGTTACTACAGATACCAATGATAATTAATTTGTGTGGAGTGTGGGGTGGGTAAAGTAGGAGAGAGAAAGGAGTTAAGATAAATAAACAAATTAAAAGAGGTTGAAGTAGGAGAGAGAAAGGGAGTAAAATTGAATTAATAATGTAATGGTGGACCATATGATAGGGACATGAGAGGGTAATTAAAAGGGGAAAAGAAATTCCAAATAAGGAATAAAGTAAAAGAGGGAAGATCTTTTGGAAACAAACTTAAACGGAAAGAGGGAAGATCTTTAGGAAACGGATGGAGTAATTATTAAAGTTAGAAGTTACTAAACCAAGACAAGAATTAGTAAGATTATAAAAAATATAAGATTGTCAATAATGTGATAAGTCATCCATCCATGTGCTAGATCATTCTCTTTTCCTATTGGCCAAAGATTAATATCATGGATCATGAATTAGAACCCTTAATTTGAGAAGGATTATCAAAATTTAACCATCAATCTTCCAAAGACTCAAACCTATCTCCCATTCCTAATTTCCCTTCTCTCTTCCATCTCTCCTTCGAAAACCCTAATCCCCCTCCCTCTCTCATCCAACCACCTCCTATTCCTTCTTTCATTCTCTCTCCTCAGCCTACCACCTCCTCAACCACCCATTCCTCTCTCGCCAACTCTCAACCACCCCACGGCACTACCCCCTCCTACTCCATCCTTCGTCGATCTTCGCTTGTCGTCGTCGATCTTCGCTCGTCGTCGTCGATCTTCTCGCTCGCCATCGTCGATCCGTGCTTGTTGTCGTCGATCTTCGCGCTCGTCGTCGTCGATCTTCGCCAACAACAAGTTGCTTCTCTTCTCAAACGTCGTCCCTCGATTCCGGCCAGATCTAGTTTTCGTTCATGATTTTTTTTTTCATTTTTTAGTTTAATTTGTTAATTTTTGTGTTGATTAATTTTGTTTTTGTGTAATATCATTCAATTTCATCCCTAGATTTATTGACTTTTGTGTAATTTCATATAATTCCACATTTATTCTTTTTGTGTGATTTTTATGTAATTTCACTAAATCTTGATTTTTTGTATAATTTATTATAATTGCAGATTTTTTATGAGCTTATATGTTGTTGTTTAGTATAGTGTTACAATAATTTGAGATATTATTTTTGGTAGAATATTAAAATGGGATAATTGGTAGAAAAAATGGTAGAAAAAAATTAGGAAATTTTAGTAAAATATTAAAATGGGATAATAAATTTGGAGTATAGGGTTTAATAAGGTATTTTTAAATATTTTTTAGTAAAATTTTTAAGACAATCTTGCTCATACATAGACAAAAAAAAAATACACCAACCAGAAAAAACCAAAAAGAAAAGAGAAAAACAACTAGTTAGAGAGCAATTAAGGGTCAATTAAATAATACTCCCTCCAATTCCAATAAAAATAAAGGATTTTTTATCAGGTATTCCTATGTTTTTTTTCTAAAATTCTATGTTGTATCCCTTAAGTTATTTTATTCTACATAGTTTCCTTCAACTTTTTGAGTTTTCTCTATGATACTCATGTTATTTCTTATTCATCATGGACGTTAATGTGTAATGACCCACCAACTCCGTCATTATTTCAAACCTCAAGAACTTGTCTCCTCTAACTCCAAACTTATGCTTCTAGTTCCATATCCTTTCATCTTCTTATGAAAAATTGAATATTTCAGATTTAAAGAAGCTACAAGGAACCTATGTCCTATAGATCAAATTTTGGTGGGAAATTTTCCCTCCAAATGTCGGAAAATAAATAAACTAACGGTCAACTTAACGTTGAACTTAACAGATGGGATAGAAAATAATGAATGAATTGAAGGGTACTAAATAAAACCAAAGATCATAACAGATACATTGTAGAATTTCAAAAAACACAGGGTATCCCGTAGAAAAACCCAAAATAAAAAATTAAACAAAGATAAAACCGCATATGTTATAAAATTGGTTGTGTTTGTTGACTGAGTTGTTGTATACCTCAGGTAAGTTTGGTTGTTCGATGTTTCAGCTGTTCTTCAGCAATAATGTGTCGGGATATATAGTTCTTTAGAAGCTTTAATTTGTTTTTGGTGCATATATGCATGTATGTGAGCTTATTTTAGCTTTACCCCTTATGTTTCCTCGGGCAATGCTACATCTACCCAGTGGGTAGTTAATCCACTAAAAATAGAGAATTAAAAGCTATTAACATTGATAAGTTGGATTCCACTATTTATTTATTCCTATTTGTAGTGGGTTGTTGACCCACTAGGCAGATAAAATTATTTCCCGTTCCCTCTTGCCTTCCCCAATGTATTGGACCACAACCATAATTAGGTTTCAATTGAATGACCACTTTTACTTGATTCTAACGAGGCATATTTAATCCACTTTAGACGATAGACCCATCAAAAATCTTGTACCTCGAAACCAAACATTTTCTATATAGGGGTTGTTTGGCAATTAGAGTTTTGGAACAAAAAGAGAGGTTTGGACTACTTTCAGAGTTTTGACTAGACAAAAACTCTAAAAAGGGTATTTGGTAAAAGAGAGTTTTAGAGAGAGTTTTGAAATGAAAACTCTCAAAATGAAAAAGCTCCTAGTAGGAGCTTTTTCTATAGAGGATTAGATAGAAATATGTTTAATGACTTTTTTGCCCCTAATAGTAATACTACACATATCTATTAAAATGTCTATAAATGTCATATTACACAAACAAATGACAATAAGCTTTTAGTAATCAGTTATTTTTTTACCAAACACATTTAAAAAAAAAAAAGCTGCCAAATCAGTAGTCAAATCTGCTGAACAAAAAGTTAAATTCTAACGCAAACTCTAAACTCTAACAGCTAAACTCTAAACTCTATTTGCCAAACAGTGCCATAGTATTGTGTGTTTTTATGTTCTGAAACTGATAGCATCCATAAACAACTATATAAGAAATTTACAAAAAACGATTTGCACTTTGATCATCTTACACTCATGCAGTATCTCTAACTTAATAAGTGTACACATAAGGTAGGAAATTTTTTCCATCCACTTCATAATTTCCATCTTAATCTTGAGACTCAAACATCTATCATAATCGCCAATTACGTAACCACTTTTATAGACTTGTTCCATGAGAAAGTTCATTTTTTTTACCGTGTTAATTTTCACTATTTAAGTGGACACTATTTGGTTTACTTAAAAACGTAGGGTGGAGAAGTTTGTAAAGTGAAAAATCGTTGCATTGTTTGGTTGAAAAGAAAATGAAATAATATAATTTTAATTTCACATTAAATTGTGCTTCTCATATAGTAAAGAAAATTACTAACATAATCTCTTCTAAAAACATAACGATTTATGAGATTAAACGGTACTGTCAAAGTCTCAACTAAATAACTTTTAACAATTTCAAGGAATTGCAATTTCAAGAAAAGTGCAACTTAGCCTACATAACCAAACTCACCATTCAGAGTATGCATATCAGACAAGAAACATGTGACGTTCATCTAAAATTTCCATTATTCTCAAAATACAACAAGAGAAGATTGGAAGTAAAAGGAAGAGAAAAAGTATATTCGATTGTAAAATCTGTAATATGTCACACAAAGCTCTAATCACATATGATTCACATCTCACAAATCCTACACCAAAGAATTGAACAAAAGCAAAAGAAAGTGACACTAAAGTCGGACAGTACCACCCACCTTACTTTGCTTCCCAAATCCCACATGAGCAAATCATTCTTCATAAATTCGGCACCAGTACATCTCGACCACAATTCACCTATTCCTTCGGAGACGAACAATATTAAACATCACCACAATCCATCTGTAGCAAAGGAAATGCGTTCCAACCAATTATAAAATGACGATACAGTAATTCACATATTGCTTCCGATATGAAAAATATTAACGAGTAACCACAATTAACTTGTAGTAAAGGGAATGCGTTCCAACCAATTATAAAATGATTCGATTATCGAGATCAGAAAATATCAAGGATCTCGATAATCTGACGATTACAGAGGGGACAAGAACCTCGGTTAACCCAAAGCTCCCTAGAACACACCCTACAATACGTATGACCACATGGTATAAACGCTGCTCCTTTCTTCCTTCCCATGCACACGCAACACACACTATCATTCCCCAATCCCAACACTTCTTCTCCTTCTCCTCCTCCTCTACCTTTCGATCTTTCTCTCTCCAAATCACAACCGTCCGCTGTCTCCTCCAATAATCTCATCAAAGACACTCTAAACGGCGTCGTACCACCCTCATCCACACCGTAACTTCCGCTACTCTCTGCCGCACGGAATTGTCTCTCTGCTGCTAATGCATCAGCTAAATTCATCCCTTCAGCGGGACCCACCTCATCCTCTTGCTGACGTAATCCCGTTTCTTCTTCAGGTAATTGTAATACGACGGCGTTTTCATCCTCAGGTTGAGAAGAAGAATTGTTATTATCAAACCGCCACGTGGCAACGCCACAACAACCGATGGAATTTAATCCTAGCCGTTCCCTGAGAATCTTCCAACGGCTAATATTATTATTGTTGCTATTATCATTATTGTTTTGTTCTTCATTTCGTCTCATCGTACGATCTACACCGTCCATTTTCTCGATGGTGAGGAGATCAAGAAGCGTTCTTATCCTTCTTTGATCAGACGATTGTCGTGATGAGTGTAGAAGCAATGGACGGTCTTGATTTGCAGGACTACTAGTCACTGCTGTACTCATCTTCACTTGATTATACCCCACACACAAGCTAGTTACAAGTTAGAGATGATAAGGAGTTTTAGAGAGAGAAATAAACGAGGAAATTTTGAAATTATAGTTGAAGAACTGAACAACAACAACAACAACAAAAACTTTGGTTAAATTTGAGAAGGACGTGCTTACATGTATGACTCGTGAGAAGAAATTAAATTCTTAAAAAAAAAATTTAAAAAAAGGGTTACGTAAAATAAATAAATTGGAGAGAGAAGATTATAATTTTTGATGGGAGAAGAATCGTAGAATAGTGAAAATTTTAGAAGTGGGTCCAAAAGTGGAGAGAGAAAGAGGGAAGGTCAAAAGGAGATGGGAATTGGGTTTTTGATAGATGATTTATATTATTGAGATTTGGGACATTGGAAAGAGAAAAAGACAAATTAGAAAGAAGAAAAAAGGGGGATTAGAAAACTACAAAAATATGTGATAAAAGAAAAAGGGGAATTGGGGGAGTGATGGAAAGTTGGAAAAGGTGGAGGACAAATTGGTTGGAGGATGCTGAAAATTGGCGCCAGGAATTTTGTTTTGTTTGTTGAATCTTAAATGTGGATGTAAAGATGTTAATAGTTGAAGGGTGATATGTGTGAGTATGTGAATGTGTTTGCACCAATTATAGATGAATGGTTGTTTGTATTTGGTGAGAGGTGAATTATTGGTAAGTTCATTTGGGTTTTGTTAGATGTTAGGATTGGGAGGTTTAGGGTAGGTAAATACTAATTTGGTTTAGCTACAATCATGTTAGGCCCTCTTCTTTTGAATTGAAAAAATCTAAATTAAATTGAGATGAATGGTAGAGACAAACTAAACTGAATTAAAATGAATTCAATTGAAATGAAAATAAATTCAAAAGAACAGGAGCTCGTTGGTAGGAATGACAATCAAACCCAGATCCTACCCTAGTCCGATGCGATTTGAAGGAAAAAATCCGAGTCGACTATGACAAAAAAGTAATATGAATCTGACTCCGTTTGAAAAGTACAACTCCGAGTCGGATCCCCTAAAAAATTCGACAACCTAATCCGACTTTGAGGCAATTAATCTTTTTATGACTTATATTAATGTATTGTGCATGTATAATCTGACTATGACTTTAAGACAATTGTATAATTTAAGATTTTTCCATTGAAGAAATTATTATTAAAAATAATAGTTATGTTTGGATTATATCTACTCCATATGACTTCCATATGAATATTATAAAATACTAATAATTAGATTATTTGTATAATACAAGGTTTTTCTATTAAAAAGATGGGGCAGGAAAAAAAGTCGGATCAGATCGGAGTCGGATTAGGCTTCTAAGTCGGATTAGAGCTGGATGTTGGTATTTAAATCGGACCAGAGTCGGGTTTTCGGAGTCGGAGTCAGATTTAAAATCCGACTTTTGATAGGGTCGGAGTTGGATTATGCATAATCCGATCCAAATCCAATTCGTTGCCATCCATACTTGCTGAGTTGAAAAACTAAATTTTTATATGATTTTTGTAGTTAACCAAATGATCGAAGCATTACTTGGCTAACAAGCTAGTTTTGATTCAAAACCTGTTCATGATGTATGTCATACTAAACTATCAACTGAAGACTAGATATCCTTTGTTTGTCCCAGATATTAAATTACACGAAGTGAACATATTGTCAAGACATTTGTGTTAGAGAAGGTATATATTGGGTCAGACGCGTCCGATCATAATATTTGATCGGACGATTTTCAGTTGGTTTGAATTTTTTTTCAGTTGGTTTCAAATTTTTTTCAGTTGGTTTCAATTTTTGTTTAGTTGCTTGGTTTCTTTTTTTTTCAGTTGGTTTCAATTTTTGTTTCACAAGAAAAAAATAACCAACTGAAAGAATAAAGTAACCAACTGAAAGGATAAACCAACCAACTGAAAGAATAGAGCAATGAACTGAAATAATAAATCAATTAACTGAAACTGTAAAAAAACAAGTTAAACACATCAACTAAAATAAAAAAGACATCAACTGAAACATTATAAGCATTAACTAAAAACAATGGTGTCCAATTCTTCTTCACTCCCGCCATTAGAATAGTTACGCAACAACTGAAATTCTTCTTCATTTAGTTCACCCACCCAATCGACCCAACCAGATCGAAGCCCCAACCCCAAAAATCAACCCATCCACCCAGATCGAAGCCCGCCCAACCACCACGATCCACATCTCGACCCACTCGAAACCACCACTTCGACTCAATTCGAAGAAGGTGATGGAAATTCGAAGGTTTCGGTTATGGAGTTTTGAAAGTAGTGATTCGAAGGTGGTGGATAAGCGGTGGATATGGAGTTTTGATTATGGAGTTTTGAAAGTGGTGATTCGAAGGTAGTGGATAAGCTTGGTTATGGAGTTTTGGGTTCGTTTGGGTCTCGATTTGGTTCGATGTGGGTGGATTTCGGTGGTTGTGGGTGGATTTTGGTGGCTGTAGCAGGTGGTCATCATAGAGAGCCGCCGCGCCGTTCTTGCAGTTTCGTCCGACGAACATATTGGGTCAGACGGTCTGACCCAATAGTTTCACTTTGTGTTATTACATCCAAATTTGCTTATCTCTCTCCTCGCCCTTTAATTAAGTTAGATATATCTTAAGGATGTAATTTACGCTTATAATCTAAATTATAGGATTTCATATAGAGTTATGTTAATTGAAATTATAAGTAACGAATTTTGAACCAAAACTATAAAAGGTGTCTTTGAGTATACAATTTGTCTTATACAATGGTTTGGTTTAAGTTTTTTGAGTTGATATAATAGTGGCTCTGGAAATAGACCTTTTAGTTAGGGGTGATTTTTGTTTAAAAATAAAAAAAAGTAGGAGATTTTATATTAACTTTAGTTTAATTATACAAATTTTAATCATATATTATGGTAAAAAATATGATAAAAATATACGTTATTTGCATCATATTTAGCATATTACTGGTCAAATATATGTTTTGACTTTTGGAGATTATAATTGATTGACTCTCTATATAATATTAATATGGAGTAGAGGCAACAAAAGAACGTATTGGCTAATTAACCAAGGTAGTTGCGGTTGCATGAGAAGCAGCTATTACTCCAAAGTCAGCTGTTCATCTGGAGTGTAATGTGATTTTTGGTCCCCTTGCCATGAATATTACAGAACTTCCCTTGCCGTTTTAGTGCAGAACTTGCCATGAATATTACAGAACTTTCCTTGCCGTTTTAGTGCAGAACTTGCCAAGAATGTAAGAGACCAAGCAAATTATGTTTATGATTCGGAGTAGTAAGATAGGTAGTTGATCTTGTAAATACACACAAATGATAAAGTATTTACCAAATTCTCCTTTCAGAAAATTGAATGTAGACCTAGGTTCACCCAAGTCCCAACTAGGGGATAATGAGCCTGACAACCTCGCAAGCTGTTTGGGCTCGGCTTGGTTAAAGCTCGGTTCGGTCAAAGCTCGGTTCGCGCTCGGGCTCGAGACTTAAATGAGTCGAGCCGAGCCGAGCTAGGCAAAGCTCGGCTCGTAAAGCTCGTGAACAGCGCAATTATTATTTCATACTAAAAAAAACATTTTATGGTAAAAAAATATTTTATATTAAAAAATATTCCATATTAAAAAATTGTTTATATATTAAAAAATTATTTATAGATATTGAAAAATAAATTTTCCAAAACGTGCTCGAGCCCATGATCGAGAGCCGAGCCTAAACGAGCTCACAAGTCGAGTTCGAGCCGCAAATTCTAATCACGAGCTCACGAGCCGAATCAAGCCGATCCCATGAAAAGTTAAACGAGCTCGAGCTGAGTCCAGTGCTATTCGGGCTCGACTTGCTCGATAAGTAACCCTAGTCCCAACCCAATCACAAGTCTCTAGGTCTTGAACTACATAATTCAGCTCAAACTTTATTTTTTTTGAGAAAAAGCAAAATTTCACAAAACTTGAACTGCAATTTTTTTTTTTTTTCGAATTTTTCAACATATATCCTTGACAAATTTTTTTATTCACCATATATCATCACTTTCCAAAATTCACCATATACTCCTTAATTTTTTCAAAATTCACCATAAATCCTTAATAGCTAATGGCCTTCAGCAATTTTTAGTCATTAATTCGTGATTCCGTTACCAAACCTAAATAACCCCTATTTGAGTAGTTAATGTTAACTGTGCCGGCCCGGGACGACACGACTTGGGTCCGGCCCGGCCCGTTGTCCGCTACGTGGGCCGCGGGCCTGTCACGGTCAAGAAATTTTATTTCCGGCCTGCACCGGCACGAGCCTGCGTTAGCCTAAAACTGTCAAAAATACAAAAAAAAAACATAAAATATGGGCCAGGCCCGCAGGAAGCACGAGCCCGGCCCACGGGTCCGTGGGCATAGGATGGACAGCGGACAAATTTTTAAAATTTCAAGCCCGATGACCTGCCATTCATGGGCCTGGGCGGCTGGGCCCGTCCTACCATTTACCCAAGCCCGCGGGCCGAGCCCATGAACAGGCCCGACCCGACCCATGCCCAAATCTAATTAAAACACCACAAAATGGCCCCTTTAATCACTCTTCCTTGTTTTTCGATCTTATGTGTTGTTTCAATGCTAATCTGTTAGGGTAAATGAGTGAAATAAGGATTAATTGAGGTTCAGTAATAAAATCAAGGGATAATGATCAAAAAAAGTTGATAATTATTAATCATTAAGGGCAAATGGTTAATTATCAAGAAATTCAGGGTATATGGTGAATTTTGAAAACATGAAGGATATATGGTGAATAAAAAATTTGTCGGGGTATATAATGAAAATCCCGTTATTCTTTTTTGTGTCCACCCTCTTTATATTTTCTCTATCTTCAATCTTGCTACTCTTAACTCTATTTTTCCTACAACAACCTACTAGCCACCAGTTTTACGTGGTTTAGGTTCTATTTTGCTAGGTGATTGAAGAGTTTGGGGACAAAATTTTACTAGAGCTGATTAAAGTGAGTCTGGCCCGCGAGCCCGACCCGAAAAATGTCGGGCTTAGGCATATTTTTTAGGCCCGAATTTCAGGCTCCGCCCTATTTTTAATTTGGGACAGGTTTTAGATTATTTATAAATGAGTTTTTAGTTCAAAATTTACCTGACCCACTCTTGGCGCGAAAAGCCCGTTGTTGAAATTCGTATACCTAAAAAGCGCTCGTTGCTCCTCTATCGAATCTATAAACCCTTTTACCTTATTTCTCTCTCCTCCCTTAGCCGGAAAACGGTCGCATTCACCACTAGAGGAGATGAGAGAGATGAGAGATAAAGGTGAGAAAATGTGAAATGAAGGTGAGAAAACGAGAGATGAGAGAGATGAGAAAGAGATGTGAAAGAGACATGAGAAATGAAGGTGAGAAAACGAGAGATAAGGGAGATGAGAGAGATGAGAAAGAGATGCGAAAGAGACGTGAGAAATGAAGGTGAGAAAACGAGAGAAGAGAGAGATGAAAGGGAAAGGTTTTGAAGTGTGAGTAAGAGAGATGAAGGTGGGGTGAGTTTTGAAATGTGAGAAAACGGTTGAATAAGGTTGGAAAAATAAACCCTAAAGTGCACCTTTAATATGAGAATAAATCCATGATTTTCGGCATGTCTCTTGGTCCATGCGACGCAAATCATGGCCAAAAATTAATTTTAATACCCATATGCGTCGCACACTCGGGATAATCCGACGCACATTGTCGGAACCAAAATCTTAGGCTTATTTAATACCCGTGTGCATCGCACACTTGAGCACGTCTGACCCACATTGTTGGATCATTTGCGTCGCGTACTCTAGATGGTCCGACGCAAATGACCTTTTTGTAGTTATTTGCGTCAGATCTTTGTTAACATCTGATGCAAATCATCTGTTTACCAACATTTGCGTCAGTATTTCTTTTGTCCGACGCAAATAGGGAGACGCAAATTATCATTTTTCTACTAGTGAAAGAACAATTGACTTCTACTACGATGAATATTTGGACAAACATGGTGAAGATTCTGCAAGTTGTGAGTTTTTGGGTATTCTTATATGAGCAAAACGATATTTGCACATTTCTTCATTGCATATTTAGTTGAAAGTAATTACTTAGGTTCTGTTTTTTTGGACTGAATTAATAAAAATTCAGTTCAGTTCAGTTCATTTAGTTTTGTCTCACAATTATCATTGATTTCAGTTCATTTCAATTCAGCTCATTCAATTCAATACAAATATACAAGAAGAACGAACATAAATGTTCATTTACAGTGATAGAGATAAAACGTTCCATTCCATGATGCGCATGTTCCATTATGTGATTGGATCATTGTGTGGTTCCCCGCATATCCCAGTTAATCGCCACTGTTTGGGATATATGTGCATGCGAGATGCAACTAAGTTTCGACAAACTCCAGCAGATCTAGAATATGTTCACACACGAGTCCTATAATGATGGAGCAACATACATTATTCTGCTTCGATCGAACAAGAGCCATCCAGGTTTGGACCACCTACGACCCCTCTACCCTAGGATTTCTCAAGGTGAATATTGCCCAAGCTCACCTAGGCATACCTGACATTCACATACTTATAACTTATTGATGGGTCTGGACTCCATCGACACAATTGGGTTGTATCGTCTAGGTGGCGCAGGAGCCTGTCATCTCTTGCAAATATAGGCAAGGGCACGCCATGCAAGCAGCTTCCCCAACCTCGATGGAAGCTCTTGCCTGTTTTCATGCGCTTAAATGGGATAGGCATATGGGTTACCACAACATTTCCATCTCCATGGACTTAGAGCTCCTATCTCGCTACCTCTTTACCACCTCCAACCGCGACATCTCAATGACATGGCTCATCTCGGTTATTTACGCTCTTGCTCATAGCACCCTAGGCTGCCGAAGTTACAAAGGTCTCGCGTACTTATGTTCAAGAACTCACGACCTAGAAAAATCATGTCGGCCACACCACTACACCAGCTATCCCATGCATTAGTTTTTCAGCGCGTCTTGCGTGTGACCGGTCACACGCAAAATTACAGGTGTGGCCGTGCGCGCGACACACTATTAGCCCGTCAGCTCATTTTCAAATGGTCATATCTCACTCGTTTCTCATCGGAATCAAGCTTTTGGCCAAGCATTATTGGAAAGCTATCGAGCCAAATTTTCATCTCCAACTTGAATCTTCCATAACTATTAATTTTTCTGTGAGATATGACCTTTTGAAGTTGACCCTTATGCACAAACACTTATAAACAAATGGAGTTACTCTTATGAACAGATGGAGTTACTCTTATGACCAAATGGAGTTACTTGTATGAGTATGTGGTTACTTTTAACAATAAAAGGATGTCACTCTTATGAAGAAATATGGTTACTCTCATAAGCAAACGCAATTACTTTTGTGAACCTTTGGGGGCTACTCATATGATTAAATGAGGTTGCTCGTATGATTTAAGAAGTTACTTGTATAAATAAAAGAGGTTACTAGTATGAATTAATTGGGTTACTCATAAGATTAAATGAGGTTACTCATAGATTAAATGACATTACTAGTAAGAATTAATTGGGCTACTCATAATAAAATGGGATTACTTTTGTAAATATTTGGGGTTACTTGATCAAATAAGGTCATCATATGATTAAATAAGATTAATATTGTGAACTAATGAGATTCCTCGTATGAAAAACGAAGTCACTTTTGTGAAACAAATGAGGTTACTTAATTGAATAAATGAGGTTACTAATCAGTTTACTTTTGTGAATGAATGAGGTTACTCGTTTGAATTGTTGTTACTTTTATGAACATTTGGAGTTACTCGTATGATTAAATGAAATTACTCGCATGATTTATTAAAGTTACTTGTATAAATAAATGAGGTTACTAGTATGAATTAATTGGGTTACTCATAAGGTTAAATGAGGTTACTAATAGATTAAATAACATTACTAGTATGAATTGATTGGGTTACTCATATGATAAAAATGGGGTTACTCATAGAATAAAGTGGGGTTACTTTTGTGAACAATTGGGTTACTTGATTAAATAGGATTATCATATGATTAAATAAGGTTAATATTGTGAACTAATGAGGTTACTCGTATGAAAATACGAAGTTACTTTTGTGAACAAATGAGGTTACTCATTTGAATAAATGATGTTACTAATTAGTTTACTTTTATGAATGAATGAGGTTACTCGTTTGAATAAATGCGGTTACTTTTGTTAACCTTTGGGGTTACTCATATGATTAAATGAGGTTACTCGTATGATTTATTGAAGTTACTTGTATAAATGAATGATGTTACTAGTATGAATTGATTGGGTACTCATAAGATAAAAACGGGGTTACTCATAAAATAAAATGGGGTTACTCATCCATCTTCCTCACAATTGTTCACAAAAGTAACCCTATTTCATTATCTGAGTAACCCCATTTTTATCATATGAGTAACCCAATTAATTCATACTAGTAATGTCATTTAATCTATGAGTAACCTCATTTAATCTTATGAGTAACCCAATTAAATCATACTAGTAACCTCATTTATTTATACAAGTAACTTCAATAAATCATACGAGTAATTACAAAGGTTCACAAAAGTAACCGCATTTGCTTATAAGAGTAAACACATCTCTTTAATTTATAGGAGTGATACCCTTTTATTATTAAAAGTAATCACATACTCATACAAGTAACTCCATTTGGTCATAAGAGTAACTCCATCTGTTCATAAGAGTAACTCCATTTGTTTATAAGTGTTTGTGCATAAGAGTCAACTTCAAAAGGTTATATCTCACTTAACAGTTAATATTTTAGGAAGATTCAAGTTGGATATGAAAATTTGGCTCAATGTCTTTCTAACACCTGGTCAAAAGCTTGATTCCAGTGAGAAACGAGTGAGATATGACCATTTGAAAATGAACTGATGGACTGACAGCGTGTTGCGCGCGCGGCCATACCTGTAACTTCCCGTGTGGCCGGCCGCATATAAGAATTTGTGTTAGTTTTTAGTTAATATTTATTTTCAGCATAATTTTCTAATGTAAAAAAAGAAAAAGAGATGATATATTACTTGATCCTATCACGTCCAAAACTCCAAATAAGGAATAAGATACTTTTAGAAGATTAGTATATACTCCCTCCGTTTCATTTTAATCTACACACTTACACTTTTCACGCATGTCAATGCAAAATTTTGAGGATATATATCTTTAGTTTTGTATTTGTAAAAATCATAAAAATTACATATTAAAATACATGTTATGATGAATCTAACAAGATCCCACATGAATGTATTTTCATCCGCATATAAATCACAAATGATGGTCAAAGTGAAATTTATGAATAATGTAAAATATCAAAGTGTGACAATTAAAATGAAACAGAGGGAGTATATGATTCATCTAAAAATCAACTCTCGACGAGGAATAGCTTTAACATTATCTTTTGTAAAAAGACTAGCTTTGAATCATGTGCGTTGCACGGGTGTTGCTTATTTTACTTTTTGCAAATTTTGTTTTACATGGTTGATTTTCTGCTGTTGTGAAATGAGATTTTTCAACACCATTGTATTTATATATACATTCTTCGATCTTTTTCTATTGCAACAATTAGTTGAAAATCTATATAATATTCTAAGGTTGTTTTTAAAAATCAGACTCTACTTTTTCATCATCCAAAGTCTAATATATATGTAACTTTATCGATATATAAATTTTAGTTTTTGTTGTAGCAACAAAGTTTCCTTAACAAATTTCGTTGCTATACTCAATTGTTTCGGTTCGTTAAGTAAGAGTGAGGTTTTGAAAAATAATATATTTGATCCTGTAAATCGGACCTATATATGATCAAAGGTTATAATCACACATATATATAGTTTACTATACTTATAGTAATAATTATATTTATTAAAAGACTAAATAATGTGTGTTACAATTCATCTAGATAAATATATTTTCTTGAGTTGTAAAACTATATATTGTGAATGGATCTTATTTTGAAGCATATTACAAACACTCCCCAATGGTAAAAAAAGTTATAATGTTTTGCATTAGATAGAAAAAGTTATATTTAATTATATAATATATTAGTTTAGGTTATTTGTTCATAACGAAACACTAATTTCTCTATATCCTAAACTCCTTCTATGTATTTAACTATATGTAGAACTATACTTTTTAAAAATATTTAAAATAAAAATTAATGACGTGACAATCCTACGTAGCACCTTTTATTTTATAAGTTGTAGAACTATATTGTAAATGGATCTTATTTCGAAGCATATTTCAGGCACAATTCAATGGTACAAAAATTATATTATCTCGAATTACGTAGCAAAATTTATATACAATTTACATAATATAATAATTTAGGTTGTTCATTCAAAATCAAACACTAATTTGCCCTTATCTACAACTCATTATATGTATTTAAATCTACGTAGAACTCTATTTTTAAAACGCTAAAAATAAAAATGCATGACATGACAATCCGACATGGCGCTCTCCATTTCATAAGTATCGAACTATATTGTAAATAGATCTTATTTCAAAGCATATTTCGAGTGCTCTCCAACGGTATAAAAATCATAATATTCTGAATTATGTAGTAAAAGTTATAGACAATTTACCTAATTTGATAAATTAGGTTGTTGATTCAAAACAAAACTCTAATTTTCACTTATCTAAAATTCCATATATGTATTTTAATCCATATAGAACTATATTTTTTTAAAAAGCTAAAAATAAAAATGCATGACATGACAATCCAATGTGGCGCTCTCCATTTCATAAGTTATCGAATTATATTGTAAATGGATCTTATTTCGAAACATATTTCAAGTGCTCTCCAACAGTATAAAAATCATATTTTCTGAATTACGTAGCAAAAGTTATAGACAATTTACCTAATTTGATAAATTAGGTTGTTGATTCAAAACAAAAATCTAATTTTTGCTTATTTAAAATTCCATATATGTATTTAAATCTATGTAGAACTCTATCTTTGTAAAAAGTAAAAATATAAACTGATAACGTGACAATCCTACGTGGCGCGCTATATGAGCTCGAAATCTTGAGGAACTCTCCATGCTCCCGAAGTAAAAATATATATATGTTATTTCTTCATTTTTCCAAGTTTTAGCATTTTTAAAATGTGAAATTTGATAATAGGTAAGAAGAGAATTAAAATTTCCCTCCAAATACCCCTAATTTTACTCTATATGGAGGGCCATATAAGTTATTAGTGCAGATGGAAGAAATTGAACATTAAAATTCGGCTAAATCTGTAAAATACAAGAGTTATTCAGGTGAGTTAGCTGACATGTAAAACGGAAAAAAACAAAAACAAAAAACCCTCATAATATGAGAGCACGTTTATGAGTAAAACTACCAAATCTTATTAAGAAGAATAGAACAAAGTCACTTCAATAGTTTCAAATGTTTTCATTGAGGAAAATTTGATACTATCAATCTCAATTATAGAAGGTTCAGTTTCAAAAGTCTCAACTTTATTTATTTCAGAGCGGTCCCAATTTCGAGGATTTAACAGTCCTTCAACTTAAGTAACCTGTTAAACATTGATGAATAATGACACATAAAACTCTTCAATAGACTTCAATTAATTTAAAACATGGTTATCCATTATCGAAGGATTGTCATATGTCTCAATGAACTTATTTAGCAATTTAATTAGGTTGAAGGATTTTTTGGGAAGGGCTCCCCAAAACTGTGACCTTTTAAAGTAAATCCTCCATAGTTAAGACTACTAGTATTAATTATTTTTTTCCTTTATCATTTTTTCTTAATATGTAAATTTTGTAGAATTTTGTGGCAAATATATGTATACAATTGCCACAACATTATTTGCTCGCAAAATTGAGAAACATCATTTGTTGTATTCAACTTATCACACTCAATTATGAAAAAACCTTTTTACATTATAAGAGGTGGAAAGTCTTTGTCTCACCCTTTCTGCGAGATGCCTTGTGTTCTTTCAATACTTTAATTAATTAAGTTATCCGTATTATTAAGAATAAAATTTAAGTCCTCTATGGTAATCATTGAATTTTATTTGAAAAGCTAGCTATCCCAAGGTTAAGCATTATTTAGATTCAAATTTAATTAGTGGGGTTCACGCTATTGTCAAACTACGTACTTAGTTCTGCCTAGGGAATTAAATATTTATCTAACTAAAAGTACGTAATGCATAGTAGTACAATATTACTAGTATTTTGTTCTTATTCATTGATACAATAACACTAACCATATATATTTTTGAGGAATAAATAATCAAGGTTATCTAGTTGGTTGTAGTCTTGTAGGTCTTTCTTTAATCCGTGACAGTTTTCGATCTTTGCTTTTTGTAAAGTGAAATTTTCGAATTTCCCCTCATTTACAAAAGATATTCATCTTACCTAAAAAATAAAATGTTCTAAGAAATACAACTATTAAAACAAAACTATTAGTTAATAAAATAAATAATACAATCTATGGATTTGAATTGATATCCTCATTAATTCCTCCTAAATTACATTGATTTCTTGTAAAGATTTCATTTTTATTGGAATTTCGTTAATCATCATGAACGAGGATCCCGCTAAGCATTCATGGCTGAATGGTTAAAGCGTCAAGGTTTTTTTTTCTACTGGATGTACGCTAATGAGACCCGCATAAAATCTCTAAATATTTTAAAAGGTTAAGTTAAACAAATAAAGGATTAAGTGGTCTAATAAAAAAAACCCTTTGGTCATACCATTCAATAGAAGATGAGCTAAAACTACTAAAAGTTATAATAGCAACTACAATGGAAAGTAACAATCTTTATAGCTTTGTTTGTTACATCAGATTTTTCAAACTACAACTTTTCAAGCTACAAGCCTACAACCTCTTCCAATGAAAAGTTACAATCACTTATGGTTAATTGAGATGGAAATATTGTGGAAAACAATAAGGTACAAGAAGAGTCCATAAAAAGTGAAACAAAGCAACAAGCTTTGTGGAGCAACTTTTTTTCTCCTAACTACAACAATAATCTCTTCCAATGATCGAGCTAGTTGCTCCAACATTTGAGAAATTGTAAGCGGGTCACCTTATCCTACCGCTGAAGTTGCTCTAATAATACAACCTTAAGTAAAAGGGAAAAAGGTCAATTTTGCTGCACAAATTTTTTTTAAAATTTATATTAAAAAAATCTTAGAATTTGTGAATTTGAATCCTTCAGGCTTCAAGCAATAGCAATATAGCATATTTAAATCGTCATTTGTTAAGGACTGCTTACCAGCTTGTTGATTAATCTTCATCAAATGTATATAAAATTATTCAATGAATCAGCTAACTCGGTTACCTACTCATATTTTAAAAATCCCCACTCTCTTCTTCGATTGCCTAACTTCAAACTATTGACGCCATGGTGATGAGCCTTACTTGTTAATCTTACCTTCTTCGTTGCATTATTCATTAATTTAGAGATTTGATGTTGTTGATTCTTCTTATCTAGTTAACAATTAGAGAGTCCTTTATTTTTAGACATGTTAACGAATATATTCCTCAAGCTATATTAAAAAAAAAAATGTTCCTTAACTAATAGAACAATTTAGACATTTGAAGCCTTCAATTCATTTGGGGACGGACAATATGTTGGATTTTCATAACGATTTACTTGATGATTGATTATAATTCTATACTATTGGTTATTTATTTATGATCATTATACTTATATTTAATTGGTGAATGATTAGATATTATATTTTTATTTTATAGGGATGCTCTAAGAATATATTTATGATGTGATTTTTTTTAATAAAATATATGACTATAAAATTTTATAGTTTAATTAATTTCATAGAAGTATACTACTTTTTGTCATATCACAGTGTCGTAGTACCTTTAATAGAAAATCATAGATGCACTTCCGCAAAGATCTAGGTCTTGTTTGGTTGACAAAACAAATCATGGGAAGTGCAAATTCCTAGAAAGTAGAAGTATATGAAATTGTTTGGTTGGCAAAACCATGGGAATTTGCACTTCCTAGGAAGTTCTACTTTCTCCAAAATGGAGGAAGTTACTTACCTAGGTCCCCCTAGGTAAGTAGAACTTCCTATGGTAGAGCTTCCCATAGGAAGTTCTACTTCCCATTATCAACCAAACACAATTTTACACTTCCTAGAAATTTCAAATACATGGAAAACATAACTTCCTAAGAAGTATGACTTCCTATATACAACCAAACAAGGCCCTAGTTTGAAATGAGCTTAGAGCTGGGTTAGAAAACTAACCTAACCCAAGATCAATTCGATCAAAAGTTACTTGAATAATATAAAATCTCACCAAATGTTATCTAAAAGATGCAATTGAACCCTTAAATTTAGGTCGACTAGAAACTAATTCAATTTAAAATAACATAAATATGTGCTTAAATCAATAAATATCTCAAGCTCAACCAAAGATCTCGAAAGCCAAATTATATTACTTCCTCCGTTTTTATTTAGATGTTACACTTTATCCTAAAACATCATGTTTTAAAATAGATGTTACACTTTTTTTCTTCCTAAATTACTCCCTCCGTCCCATAATACTCTTGACACTTATCAAGGCACGTAGTTTTAGATGATAAGTTGTTGTTTGGTTATCAATTATTATTTTATTGAAAAGTAGATGTGATAGTAGTTAGTAAAAGTAGTATTATTTTATTTTATGGAGAGAGAATGTGGGTCATGGTTAGAGTTAGAGTGCGTTCTCCTCAACTTAAAAAATTAAGTTTCAGGTCCAATAAGTTCAGATAAGTTGTAATAAGGTCCAATCAGGGCAATAAGTTCCAATCAGGCCTAATAAGGTCCAATAAGTTCCAATCAGGTGCAATAAGTTACAATCAGGTGCAATAAGTTCCAATCAGGTCTAATAAGGTCCAATAAGTTCCAATCAGGTCTAACCAGGTCCAATAAGGTCTCAATAGTCAATGTTCAATAAACATTTGTATTATTGTCCATCATTTTATTATTCATAATTTCATATCACTATTAGCTGATTATGTTATTATTAGAATTTTAATTAAAGGATCACTATTAGCTGATTATGTTATTATTAGAATTTTAATTAAAGGACCCCGAACGTAAATACTACCCCTCAAAATTTATTATGACGTAATAATTAATAAAATTCGTCCTTTAAAAAAATAATTATTATTAATTATCTCTTATGATAATTAATTCAACAAAAAAAATTTACTATTTATATATTTGCCTATACATAACTTTCACCACTAATATATATCTAATAGTCTTGTTTTGATTTTATAAAACACTAGTAGAAAATCAAAAATTAATTAACATTTATTGCTAACAAATTAAAATTGGCACATATAGAAAATTCTCACTTCACTTTCATTAATGTGAATGTAAGTAGATAGCATTAACTCCTTCCTTCATTTCTTCTCCTTTTTTCTCCTTTCATTTATGTGAATGTACTAGAAGATAAAAAGAAAACAAAAAGAAAGAGAAAAAAAAATGCTCAAAATCACCGTAGCTTTGCAACATTGCTTCATTCATTTCTTCTCCTTTCTTCTCCTTTCTTCCTTCAGTTTTTTTCTTTTTTTCTTGCTTTTCTCCAATACTCTATTAGAAACACAAACACGAAGTCACCAATCATAATCTTAATTATTTGACCATGATTATAATATTATTTAATAATAATATAATCACCTAATAGTAATATGAATAATCAAATAATAGACAATAATACAAGTATAATACTATACATTGTGGTACTTTAATAAAAAATTCTAATAATAACATAATCAACTAATAGTAATATGAATAATAAAATAATAGACATAATACAAATAAATAATAAAATAATTGACATAATACAAATAAATAATAAAATAATACACTAATACAAGTATAATATTATATAATTATTGTGGTACTTTAATTAAAATTCTAATAAAAACATAATCAGCTAATAGTGATATGAAATTATGAATAACAAAATAATGGACAATAATACAAATGTTTATTAAACATTGACTATTTGGACCTTATTGGACCTTATTAGACCTGATTGGAACTTATTGGACCTTATTAGACTTGATTGGAACTTATTGCACCTAATTGTAACTTATTGCACCTGATTGGAACTTATTGGACCTTATTAGACCTTATTGGAACTTATTGCCCTTATTAGACCTTATTGCAACTTATCTGAACTTATTGGACCTGAAACTTAATTTTTTAAGTTGAACAGAACGCACCCTTAGTAGGTAATAAGAGTGATATTATTTTATTTGAAGGAGAGAGAGTGTGTGTCAATAGTTAAAAGATAGATGATTAAAATTATAATGGGTCATATCCCAAAATAGAAGTGTAAAAAGTATTATGGGACAGATAAAAAAGGAAAGTGTAAAGAGTATTATGGGACGGAGAGAGTAGTAATTTTGCCTTGTAAAATGACCAACTTATCCTTATAACAATTAATCAAAATTAAACCTATTTAATTTAACCAAATCTAACCTAAATTAACAATTAACAATTAACCACCATCCCTCTTCCACCCATCCTAGCAGTCCAACCCCCTCCTCACCACTGCAGCAGCCCCCCTCCCCACCACTACATCAACCCCCCTCCCCACCACCATACCCCACCCAACCCGCCGAAAACCCCACCCCATCCGCCAGAAACCCCACTACACCTGTCGAAAATCCCACCCACCCACTGAAAACCCCACCCCACCCGCCGAAAACCTTACCCCACGCGCCGAAACCCCACCCAGCCTCGAAAACACCCCCTACCGCCGAAAACCCCACGCACCCCTCGAAAACCCCACCTGTCGAAAACCAAGTCGCGCTACTACAAGGGAGAAGGGGAGGGGGTTGCGCGTTCAGCAGGGGAAGGGGAGGGAGAGGGTGTCAGTGGTCGATTTGGTGGTGTTAGTGGTCGCGATGGTGGCGCACTGGTGTGTCCCACTGGTGGTGGTGGCTCACTGGTGTTCCCCACTCCCTTTAATCCCCACCCTTAGTTTCTCTTAATCCCTCATTAAAACTTTGCCTAGGTAACAGTGGCGGATCCAGCGTGGGTTCAGTGGGTTCAACTGAACCCACGCGGATCCGAAGGAAAAACTGAAAACTAACGGAAATAAGGAACGGATATATAATAAATACGCATAATATTTCACTTGATAGTGATTTGCTTCAGTGGTAAAGTGTGCGTGATAAAATGTCTCAATGAGACAAGGTCGCGGGTTCTACTCCATAGAGGAGTTGTTTTTGTTTTGTTTTCTTTTGTTTTCCTTGTTTTTTTTCGCTTTTTTCTTATCTTTTGTTACTAAAGGTCTAGAGCTTAAATTTCTTTATTTGATCTTCTATTTCCATTTTTTAATCCTCCCGTTATTTGATTCACTGCTCATATATTTATATGATATGTACATCAAAAGGTAATGAAAAGTGTGCTAGTTGCTACTATTTTTTTTTTTCATTGTTTCATATCTTTGATATATAATTACTTTCAACACTTAATTGATAATTTGATTTAATGAAAACTGTCTTAATAATTGATACTCAAGCGGTAGTTCGTTTCATAACTCTGTATTTGTTCTATAAGATATTCATAATCTTTTGTTAGTACACTATTTTTAATTTTTGTTAGATACAGTTGTTGAAAGTTTTCCTTTTTATTAAAAAATGTAATTGTGGATAGTAAAATACAAGAAATTTATGTTTACTCCGAACCCACGTGGCTCAATTTCTGGATCCGCCAGTGCTAGGTAATCGAACTTTTCAAAAGTATAACATCTAAATAAACTCAGAGGAAGTAATTAGATTGACCAACCTAGATTCGACCCGACCAACCAATTTGACTCAACTCCTTTACATTTAGTTGGATCACTGACACTCCATACACCTGAAACATTCCATTTACTTTGGCCCAAGACAACACGTTCGTTGAATTCACGAGAGAGCCCAAGTCATAATCAGTAGTCAGTTAACATCCATTTCATGTCAGGCCCTTCTCGATTACTCAAAACTATGGGGCGAAGACAGGTCACTTGAACAACCCAGCCCATATCAGATCACGTGAGAATTGGATTGGCAAAAGAACTATCTAGATTCTAGATATTTTCTGCTAATTGCAACTAGTTATAGTTAGAAGTTAGAACCAGCCAAAGCATTGGTGACCCCTAATTAGTCAGTCACAAATGTTGTCCTACTTGTCTTTCTATGGTTTCTTCACTGTACACTTGTTTTCATCACAACTTGTGACACTTACAGCCTTTGGCATGGTTGTGATTGAATCCAATACTAATCTCGAGTTTGAACTAAGTTGACTTATTTAATCATTATATTCAATTTAGGATTTTGAATTTGGGGTTAATATTATAGATTAATAACCAAATCATATAGGGGTACTTATTGTACCAAATACATCGAGTCATCATTCATTTTATCGCACAAATGGATAATGAGAAATTTAGATTTGACGTTAACAAATTTAATCTTAATATTTGGTATACTAATATTTTCAAAAAAAAAATAGTTTTTATACAAAGTTGTTAGGAATATTTGCAAAACACATAGTCTACTCACATAATTTCTAGTAAACCCTTATTGTATTCGCCCCAGATTATATTATGAATTGCGAAGCTGTCTCAAATCATTTTGAAGTCTTGGGGGTAGTATTTAAAATTAAACTAGGCCCTTAAGAAAGTTTAGGACTAAAAGGTGAAATTATGTTGTACTAATAGGAATAACTTAGGGCGCAAAAGCTTATGATTTGATGAAGCAACAAAAAATGCACCCAATAAAATAAACAAAAACATATAGTAATGGACTATAGACACCAAAGTACTAAGTAAACCACTCTTTCAAACAAAAATTTTCAGAGAATTTAGTCAATCTATCTCAAGTTCTATAACAATTTAACAAATTCAACCACATTATAAAATCTCAATGAAAATATATCAGATATATTATATGAGAAAACAATTAAAACATTCACAATTTGTCTCTTTAAATTTTGCACTTATATATATCTTTCAAATTTTGCACTTGTACTTCGAGTTGTTTTCTAAATTGGATGAATTTTTCAGTTGGAATTGCGTTTGTGAATATATCTGCTGGTTGTTCCCCATCTTGCATAATTGTAGCTTTATCTCTTGTTTGTCGACTTGTTCTCGGGTGAAATGGTGTCTTATCTCGATATGCTTCGTGCGGATGTGAAAGACTGAATTTTTCGTCATAGTTATTGCAGAATTGTCGCAATAGATAGTTGTTGGTTCTTCTACTGTCTGTTGTAGATCATATCATTGAGAATTTTTTGACCCAAACTGCTTCACTTATTGCACTTGTTGCTGGTACGTACTCTACTACTGTTAATGACAAAGCTATTGTTGCTTGTTTCTTGATGACCAAGATATGGCCTTGGTTCCTAGTCGAAAGACGTAGCCACTTGTAATCTTGTGGTCGGCAATGCTTCCGGTCCAACCACTGTTTGTATATCCCATAAGTTTGTGATTCTCCTCTATCTGATATAGGATTCCACAACTTTTGTTCCCTTGACATACCTGATAATCCTTTTTGTTGCTGCCAGGTGAGCTTTACTTGGCTCACTCATGAATCTGGATACGATGCTAACTACATGTACTATGTCGGGACTCATGTATGTAAGATAGATGAGAGAGCAGACTAAACTTCGACATATTGATGAATCAACCTTCTCTTTGCCATCATTCCTTGATTGCATGTCATTAAGTGCCATTGGTGTAGTCAATGGCTTGCATTCACTCATGTTAAACTTCTTGAGTAGGTCGTCTGCATATTTTTCTTGTGAGAGAAATATTCTTCTTGGGCTTTGCTTAACTTACATGCCTAGGAAGTACTTAATTCATGGCTCCAAGGTCAGTCATTTCATATTCCGTTCATTGCCTTCTTAAATTCTTTGTTCATTTTCGGATTGATGCTTGCGAAACTGTGTAGATTAGATCATCTATATATACAGAGGCACGATATGAGAAAATCTTGCGATCCTGCGGCCTTAACATATAGTAATGGCTCATTTGGGATTTTATAGAAGCCAGTTTGGAGAAGATAACCATCAATTTTGCTATTCTAATCCCGATGAGCTTGTTTTAGCCCATAAAGCGATATTGTAGCACCCAACCCATACGAAATCGATTCTATCATCACCAATGCGCATCCAGGGCCAACAACTACCTCAATAACCAACACAAGTTATTCCAGAGCATTTTTGATAGACCTGGTATACTTTGTCTTCTTTGCTTTCAATGACATAACCTTGAGGTTGCTCGACATATACTTCTCCTTTGAGCTCCCCATTAAGAAATGCTGACTTGACATTTAATTGCAAAATTGGTAACTTGAGTTGTGCAACAAGTGCAAGGTTTGACCTGATTGTCTCCACGCGAACTAGTGGAGCATATGCATGTCTCATTGAAGTTAATTCCTATTTGTTGAGAGTAGCCTTTTGCAACGGGACGTGCCTTGTATTTTTGGATGGAGCCATCTTCATTGTACTTGACTTTGTAGACCTATTTGAGGCCGATAATATCCTTTCTTTAGATTTGTCAACTAGCTCCCATGTGTTATTTTTCTCGATCATTTTGTCTCTTCATTCATGGCTTCGATTCACTTTTCTTCTCGTGCTGCTTCTTGAAAGCTTTATGGTTCGCTGGTGAAAAGAGTCATGATAGCTTGATTTGTACCTTTGAATTACAGAAGGACGACACAATCTACATTAAGTTTTAGCACCCCATGTAGAGGGAGGACACTAAGAAACTACATCTCGTTGAGTTCTTAATTAGAAAGCTATTTTCGACTGTATTTAGATCCTCCCTTGGCCTCCCAAAAAGCATTTAGCAACGATATAACACTATCAACAACTTATGCCAGTGGTCAAGGGATGTTCCCATGAACAACCATATTGCATTCATTAGATTACCCAGGCAGTGATTACAACCTTCACCAACTCAACCTGACTGAAGTTTTTATCACACCATAGAGTGATAGAACCCATTCCATTACACTTCGACCACGCAAGCCAGCATCCATATCCTCCCACCCACCTAACACCCATAACCTGACTGAAGTCTTCATAATCCGAGTTTATAATAGCTTCGGATTTTGCATCATTCGCTATCCTTATTTTGCCAACATGACTTTATTGAAATCAATTATCTGTCGGATACCTAACCCACCAGTCACCATTTGAATTTACTATTAACTACTAGTACCATTACAATGTGTTAAATTATATCAACAATACTTTTTAAATCAACCTGTTAAACAATAACTTGAACTTAAATTACAATGTAATTTACTAAATTTTTGAAACAAGACGTCCAATTTAGATAAAAAAAATCCAATGTTTTGAAGAAATAACTAAAAAGCACTCCACACATGTAATGTAAGTATGCAACCAAAGTAATCCACCGACATAAATTTTCTTTCAAAATAAAATAAAATTAATCCATACCCTAGTCCAAAATAACACTTAAGACTTTTGTATAACAAGAAAAAGACAAATAACTTGAACTTTCTAGGCTAACCAAATTATACATTTATAATCACAATCGATAATTACACATAATAAATGGCCATAAAATTTCAATTCTCATGTGTACATAATTTCCATGTGTGGCTAATAAAATCCCACAAATTATATTCTTTATTTTGGTGGTAACCATAATTTAAATTTGTCATAGAGTCTCAGTCTCACACGCAATTTTCAACACCAAAACTACCCAACACTATAAAATTACATCATCTACACAGTATCAAGTGCATTTCCGGCATTTTCTCCCCCACATCCCTTAAAACAATCAAAACTCAATTCAACAAATTTCTCTAATTTAACAAGAAAAAAAAAACTTTCTTTCTTGCTCAAATTCAATAAAAAAAAATGTCGATCATCTCACAATTTTGCCACCTACCCATAAAATCTCACAAATTACCCTCACAATTATTTACCCCGAAATCTCCTGTTGTTTCTCCCAGCACAGTTTTTACCACAGGGGTAAAAAGAGAAATTACGACGTTGAAAGTAAAGGCAAGCTCATTGGACGATGAGTGGGGACAAGAAAAGTCAACCTCGTATGGTAGCGCAGCGGTGGCAGTTGCAGAGGAGGAGTCAACGGTTGAAGTGGAGGAGATGAATAGGTTAAAAAAGCAGTTGGTGAATTCATTTTATGGGACAGATAGAGGGTTGAAAGCAAGTAGTGAAACAAGGGCAGAAATAGTGGAGTTTATAACACAATTAGAAGCTAGAAATCCTACTCCTGCTCCTACTGATGCTCTCTCTCTCCTCAATGGAAAGTGGATTTTAGCGTGAGTTTCCTTCTTTCCTTTTTTTTTTCAATGTAAACTATTGCGAAAATTTTCTTATACGATTGTTGCGTCACGTGAACATACAACCCTCTCATATTTTTGTTCGATAATTAGCCTATAAAGAAACTTATTGTTTTTCTTTAATATTTATTGTAGATACCATTGGCCTTCGATTAATGAAATTTCTCCTTAAAAAAAAATTCTCCAAATTGAGGCTAATGAGAGTAAAACACCCGACCAATAAGTTGGAAGATGAGAGCTCCAACTATTGGACTCCCACATGATTTCCAATATACAACCCTCTCATAAGTCATACCTATGAAAAATAGGGATTTTGGAAATTAATGGAAAATATAAGTAACTTTTAAAATATTTTAATTTGTTGGGAAGGTTTTAATCCTACACTGTGGGGATTTATCATGGTTGTAGACTTGTAGCGATGAAGGGGATAATATTTTCCAGCTATGTGGTTTATTTTTGTTTCGGGTTTGTTTTTTGGTTAATGAGGTGGTGGGGTTTTTATGATTAAGTTTTGCGGATTTTAGCTCCAGCTCACTTCAAACTGATTCTTGTTGAACTGAACTTAATTTATGTTGAAGCTGTTTGTGTTAAAGGTGAAATAGTATGTTTTTATTATAGTATGTGATTGATTTCATTTCATAATCTTGGCAAGTTTTGAAATAGGATGAAATAATTGTAAGCCACATACGGCCCGTTTGATAGTCATTAATAAATTGCGTTAATGAGAATGAATTATAAGTGTAATTTTATTAGGGAAGCACCATTAAGATCTCCCACATGATTCTCACCCTAAACTTGTGTTTTTGTCTTTAAGGGGAAGCGATTTTCATTACCGCTCATTACCACCTACAAGGTGGTATTGGATGGGAATGAAAATTCAAGAAGGAAAGTGGACACTTTAGGATATATTAGCATTACCATGGGAATGGACAATGATATTTTTCACAAATTTACACACAAATTCATTCCCATTACCATCATGTATGACTAAAACGGACCGTATGGTAATGATGTTATAGACACTTAAATCCGGTCGGGATTTGTTGTGTATAACGTCATAAGTATTCAAGTGTGTTTGGTAACACTAGTTGAAATTGATGCGTAGTCATCGAAACGGACAAAAGATTGCTAGTTGCATAACCATGAGATACTTTCTTTGTTTTTTTAGTTGCAACAATTCGACTTTGTATTTCTTCCCATTAATACCTAGAATTTAGAAAGGTAATTTTTCTTTTTTGAAAGAAATTTACAATTGGGAAGATAAGTTTCCATGCATATGAAACTCCTTACATTAAGTAATATTGAAGCTCCTTGCCAAATATAATTTTTCATTTAAGCACATCAAATATTTAAGCCCCATTAAGGTTCCTGAAAATCTGTTACGTAGCCTTTATAAATTAAGCTAGTTGGCAGCTACAAAAAATGAAATTGTTGTCAAGGATGTAATAATCTATCATTTGGTTATACTTTAGATAAATTTAGCAAAGGCTTATCTACAATGTCATGTTCTTCTGAAAGGGAGAAATCTGTTAGTGAGTGCTTAAACTTTATCAATACTGTAGCAGCCCAGTTCCCTGGTAATTAGTGGTGTTTACTAAATTAAGCAAGAGTGCAGGATACTCTTCCATTTTTCCTAACATCGAAGCATTGTTTCTCTTACTCTCAAGTTATTGTTGATAACGTTGCTAACAACCTAATTGACTTCATGATGTGATTATCGATGTTCATGAGGAATCACAAAGGCCACTACACAGAGAATGGTATTGGCTATTGAGTCTAGGTGCCATGTACAACTTTCCAGAGATTTGTTAGCTGTGTTAGGTAACATCTATTATGGACTTGTGGCAGTGTTCCGTTCAACCTATTTTGATTCGCTTAAGATATTACAAGTTCAAATAAGTTTCAATGAGTTATTAAATAAGTTCCAATAAGTGATAGTTTTATACAACTGTAATGTAATCGTTAACAAGGATACTCCGGTTCATCACTAAGATGGGCTCCTTATATCAGTATATGCCCATATGGATCTGTTTTGATATTCTTATAAGCTATATCTAAATTCTGCAAAGGCCACAATCCAGTATATTCTGTTTGCATCATTTTTCCAGATCATTGTTTGATTAATCATATATATCGGAGAATAATAAATCGAAAATCGCTTGAGTGAAATACCCCTCATTACTGGGATTATACATCTGAATCTTTCATTTTGCAGATACACATCATTTTCTGGCTTGTTCCCACTGCTTTCTCAGGGCAGATTACCGCTGGTCAAAGTGGAAGAAATATCACAAACTATTGACTCAGAGCAATTCACGGTTCAGAACTCTGTGCAGTTCTCAGGTCCTTTTTCTACGACATCTGTTAGTACTAATGCCAAGTTTGAAGTCCGCAGCCCCAAGCGTGTTCAGGTAACTCTCTAATGCTTTACTGATCATTTGTGATATGGAACTTGGTCAACAACAGCTTCACAGCACCACAACCTTTATGTTAGTAGTTTTCAGGAAAAAGTACGCATGCCTTTGGCCTAATTCAAGTGCTGAGTGTTCACGCTCATGCTTGAATGTGACTGTGAGTAGTAATTAAAATGATAAGATGATGGAGGAAATTTTAGACTAGATGCATGATCACTTTCATGTGAGCTTGTTGTTCGGGGAAAAAAAAGGGAGTAGCTCTGGAAGATTTTAGGCGGAATTCGGGATCCAAATTTATGCTTGGCTAAGATATAATTTCACAATTTTGCTTCCCTTACATTATACACGCCACAGTGTCATAAAGTGCAACACGCTTCCGATTCATGTTCTTTTCAATACGCTTCGTTCTATTTTTTCGAAATCATATTACCATGTTATTTTACTGTATTGCTATATATTATGAATTATTTGCTATTGTGTGAAGGATCTAATTTGCACCCTTTTATGCTTGTCTAATACTCCCATTGTCCCTAAATAATGGGCTTGTGATCTTTTTAAATTGATATAAAGTTCCATAATATCCTTTACTTTTTTAGACATTTACATCTCTATTTTACTAGTGTAGTCTCTCTTTTTTTGTCGAAATGTCAAGATATAGGGGAAAGTTCAAAGTCTCTACTTACTAAATTAGATCTTGGCTATTATATTGGAGAAAGTGGTAGCATGTAATTCATGCTGGTAGTCTTGCGCTTAATTTAACTTGTGATCTGAAACATATTAATATAACTGATTATTTCTTGAATGGCAAACTTTTCCTTAATTTTTTTCTGCATCTGATATATGTATTTCTTAAAGTGTTTAATCTGATTTCCGCAATCCTCTCCACGCAGATCAAGTTTATGGAAGGAGTTGTTGGTACTCCTCAGATAACTGACAGCTTAGTTCTACCTGAGAATGTCGAGTTTCTAGGACAAAAAATTGATCTTACACCATTGAAGGGTCTGTTCGACTCAGTACAAGACACCGCTTCATCAGTTGCAAAAACAATTTCTAGCCAACCGCCTTTGAAGTTTAACATTGCTCGAAATCCAGAGTCATGGTTGCTTACCACCTACCTTGATGAAGAGCTCCGTATCTCAAGGGGTGATGGAGGCAGTGTGTTTGTTTTCATAAAGGAAGAAAGTCTTCTCTTGCCTCCCTAAACCAATCATAATTAATAAACAAATCTAAAGTAATTCCCCTTAATTAGTGTATGTATAATGTACTCTTGACGGGGTCTCATACTATAATGTCACAATAATGCTACCACCAGTATCTGGGGCAAATGATTATACCGATGGCAATAAGGTTGCATTGCTACTTGTATATTGTAGCTCAGATTGAATTGCAGAGATTATGTAATATGTTCTCAATGATGAAATACACTTAAGATTTAGTTAATACAGTACTTTGTTATTATGTGACCACGTTTAATTGTGAACTTTGTACCAATTGAGCTGATAAATTGATCGATAAGTCTGTGGTGAACGATTATATTGAGCAAAGCTGCTTAACCATATAGGTTGAAAGTCGAGTTTGTTGTGCTTGGTACAAATTTTTGTTGCCCAGGAAGCTATTTAATTGTGGTTGTTTGAAGAGACAGGAAAACATTATTTGCTTGATACATGTACAGATCAGTACAAGACTTCCAACTTTGTACATTATTTAAGAGCTAAACAAAACAGAGAATGCAAGTCCTTATGGAAACACTAGTCTGAATTTGCCTACCAACAGTTCAACAGCACAGCCAATTGCGACCACATCCTCCAAGCCGGTTGGTGTTTTGCGTGCAATTTGTCCTGACCACCACGGCTGCTGCATCGCATGAAGCCCTTAGACTTTTGCGTAAGTCCAGCTTAAAGCAAGAGGTATTAGATATCTCTAAGTTTGTATGGACTGCAGCAGAGCCGGTTGGTGTTACAAAATATACAATAACAACAACAATGACATAGGTAAAGAGGGATCTCCTTTTCATTAATAATTAAACGAGACATTGTAATCCAATCTTCATGAAGATTTTACATCATTAAGTTGCCAATTGAAAATTATTGTTGTTTAGAATTTCATCTCATCCATGGCATCTACAGCAAAAGAAAATATCAGTACAAACCTGGTAAAAAACCTCTAGTATAATCCCTCTGTACTCCACAGAATTCATTGATATGTAGCATTTCAATATATACCGAAGATCTTTTGAGTCTTTTATACGATTTGCTAATATTACCTCAACCATGGACCGCCTAAAATCTTCCCTTGGATCATCAGAAGATTTCTCCATAGCAAGCATTAAAAGTAACCTACTGTTGTTATTACTAATGCTACTATTATTACTAGTAGTAGCATGTTTTACTACCTTCATTTTTTGCTTCTTTTTTCTTGCTTCCATTAGTCTTCTTGCTTGATCTTCCTCGCTTTCCTTAATCATTTGATCTAATCGTTCTTGCACCAAGAAATGTGCTAGACTCGAGATTGATGCATAACGGTGTGATAATCCCGAGCTTTCACTACCTTCTTCTGTTGATGTTCTGCAGTTACTGCAGCATAAAGACTTGCACCCTCCTGTGCTACTCTTGGACTTGTTCCTTCTCCTCTTCCTCTCTTGCATTATATTGGGAGACATTATGCTTAAGATTGTAAGAAAATTATGATGTTTATTGCATAATTAGTACCTAAACTGGAGAATAATCTGGCATGTGGGTCTGGCTAATTATTATGACTGTGTTCAGTTCTGATTCTAAGGATACTGAAGGATATCAGCAAGACATATTGGAAACATTTGGTATTTTGATTTGGATATGATGAGTGTAGTATTAAAACGTGTAATTTGGGTATTATTAAAATAATTAAGTGATTATGATGTTTTGTTTACCTTTTACTGTAATGAAATGAACTTTTTTGCTGGAAATTTTTTGATCTAGTGCTACTAGAATAGGGGACCATGTTCTTAGAATTCATCTTAGTAGGTTAGTAATGCTGAATATGATGGTAAAGATCAGGTTTGATTTACTTTACATGTCATGCTTGTGTAGTTTAAAGTTTTTTTGGGTGGTTCAATACAAGTTGCTTGTGTACTAGCTATACCATATCCTAACTGTAGATATCAAGACATTTGCTTTAGGTATCTTTAATTATATTATTATTACTAGGATTGTCCATTGGAAAATACCACTCTAACTTATCCATGCGGATAGAAATGATCGTCGAGTTGGCAAGCTAAACAACACATTAAATCACATAATAAGTTATGTTGGTCGATAACTAGTTAGTTGATTAGGTCTAAAGATGAATATATTTTTGAATAACTGAATTGGGTTAGGACAAGGCTGATCACCGAGTGAACTCCAGATAAACTCCAGTCGACTCAGCTTACTGACTACCTCTACTTCACATAAACAAAACATAATTTTTTAAAATTTGTGATCCATTCACATATGTTTGTAGATAATTATAACTTTGTGTGCTCGATATATACTAGATAGTAGATACACATTGAAATTGATTGCAAGTCATTCGTTATCCATCATAAAGATAAGCCTTGGTTTGGAATTAATTGCCACATTGTTCTACATTTGAATTTGAAATCACCATAACATCACTAAAATCTCTTTTATAATAGTTGTACCGTGACTATAATATCTGAAAGAGAGTAACAACTACTATTCTAGTCTCTTATCAATAGCTAATTAGTTATTCGGTCTGGACTATGTCCCGGATAAAAAAAAAATTCATTTATTGATATAATACTTTATGATAATAACACTAAATACAACTTAGCCTAGTGATTAAAACTTTAGTATATGTACTTGAGGTCTTGGGATCAAACTCTATACTATGCAATTTCTTAGTTTTTTTTATTGTACATGGATTACACGAATTAAAACTCCCTAAGAAGAGCGCCACGTGGCACAATTTCTTGTTTTCGCACGCCTTTTAATATATTTGTATAGATAATCTAGTCTCTTAGAGAGATGATAAGCTAATTTTGGATCAAAATATCCTCATTTTAAGTTCCTTAATTTGACCTATCTCGTGAAATTATAGTACATAAGTAACTTTTTCGGTTTTTTCACCAGGTACCCCTGTGGTTTTTAAAAATTCATGGGATACCCCTGGTTTTAAAAAAATGCACAAGGTACCCTTACTGTTTCACACAAATGTACAAATGCCCTTAATGACTAACGGTGTTAAGTTTCCGTTAGTCATATTTACCATTTTGCCATTGTTAATCCCCTAACCCTAAATCCTTAACCCTAACCCTAACACCCTACCACCCCCACCACCCCAGTCCCCTTCCCTCCCCACCCCAGCAGCCCCCACCCCCTAACCCCAACCCTAACGCCTCATATAACATCTCACACCCACCGTAGCCGCTCTGCCCTCCCCTCACCCAGAACCCCTCTACCCTTCCCCCAACCCACAACCATTCTGCCCGCCCCCTCACCGCAAGTCGACCCAGGAACTCCTTCTTCTTCATTTCTTTTTCTCTCTCCTTCTTCTTCATTTCTTTTTTTTCATTTCAAAAACTGATTTCGAAAATGGTTTCGAAAATGGTTTTCGAAAATGATTTCAAAATTGGTATTCGATAATGGTTTTCGCAAAAGGTTTTCGAAAAAGGTTTTCGAAAATAGTTTCGAAAATGGTTTTCGAAAATGTTTTGAAAATGATTTTCAAAAATGTTTTCGAAAAAGGTTTTCGAAAATAGTTTTCGAAAATGATTACGAAAATGTTTTGGAAAATGATTTTTGAAAATGATTTCGAAATTAATTTTCGAAAATGATTTTCGAAATCAGTTTTAGAGGAGGTGGTGGTTGTCGGTCTACAGGGAGATGGTGGTGGCTGCTGCTAGGGGAGGGGGATGTTGCCGGCGGTAAGGGTGGGGGAGAGGGGATGTTGTCGGCGATAGGGGTGGGGGAGGGAGATGTTGCCGGGGGTGGGGATGGGGGTGGGGGTATGCTGTCGAGGGTGGGGTGGGGGTGGAGGTGGGTTGGGTGGTGGGTTGGGTGGTGGTTGTGGGGTTAGGGTTTCAAGTTATGGGGTTAGGGTTTAGTTAGTTAATTAGGGCTTAATTAAGGTTTAATTAGGGTTTGAGGAGTTGATTAACCCTAATGAATAACGGAAACTTGACACCGTTAGTCATTAAGGGTATTTGGTGCATTTAACTTAAATAATAAGGGTACCTTGTGCATTTTTTTAAAATCAGGGGTACCCCATGAATTTTGAAAAACCACAGGGGTACTTGGTGAAAAAACCCTAACTTTTTTTTATGCAATTTCTTAATTTTTTTTGTGCGTTCTTGCATTAGATAACCAATTAAGAGTTAATAGATCTAATTCGCGGTTAATATGAAGATTAAGATATAACCTAATCCTCAATGAAGATATTGAAACCCCAATTATGGATCAGATAGTAATATCTTGTGCTTTATCATTGGACTACAAACTTTTGGTAGGTCAGGTTAATCACAAAAGAAAAGGAGGGAGGTTGCAGATTCAATGAAACAGGGCTTTTGCTTCTTGTTTTTGGAAACTTGAAACTAAGCACATGCATAAAAGTAATTGAATTCAGCTACAAAATTTGTCAATGGCATAAATATCTAACTTTTGCTGGACAAGCCAGATTAAAGTACTACTAAAAATCCCAAAGGAGGGAAAGAAGGTGTTCAGATAATGAATTCCTTCATTAGATCCATTTAAGGCACGAATTAGGTGCAAATCCATTGACACAAGACTTCCCCTTTACTTTGGTGCAAACATATCTATTATTTTTCCTCAAGCATGGTTTGTTAAGGGGAAGAAAAAGCACCCTAATTCAGGATAGTCTGGATCATGTTTGGCAATTAGTGGATAGCGGATTATATTAGCTAATATTTTGCTGATAACTTATTGTATTAGATGTTATGACTAACTTGAACGCATTAACTGTTTGTATGAAGGTGTTTGGTATAATCAATTATAATTTTTTTTATTGTTTAAATGTAATTTAAGGAACTTTAGGACATAATTTAATTTATTTCATTAAATTTAAACCTATAATGTCAAAAAGCTACTCCTTGCAATTTTTTCAAAAATAGCTTTTCATGTCCAATAAGCTATTTCATAACTCTCTTCACTGAACACTGGATTGTCTCGTGAAATCCTTTAATTTAATATGTGTTAAAAGACTTAAAACCTCTAATTTTACCCCAAACGTCATTTTACCAAACAAGACCTTGGTAATTGCAGGTAAGGCTATAAGTGCATGCTTGAAAGTTCGTGAAAAAGTAAAGGCAATTCTGGAATATTTAGGACAATATTGTATATACTTTTCTATAATCGTCAAATAGTAAAATTGGCATCAATACCCTAAACTAGAGCACAGGTGCACCAAACACCCCTAACTAAGACTTATAGTCAAAACACCCCAGAGTATGGACCCGGGAGCACTTCGTCCCATAACATAAGATAGGTGACCAAAATTCTAATTGTCGACAGGAGATTCTTAATATATTATTATTATTTTCCATTTCCCCTCCCCTTTTTATTTTTCTTTTTTACCCATTCTCATTTTCTCTCTGCTCTTCTCACGCCTGTTTGTGAGGAAGCTACAACTTTGATCCCTTTCCATCTTTGTTTTCATGTCTCCATCATCTTAAGCCAGAGTAATTGCTCTCTTCGTATCTTTACCTCAAGCTCCCCTTCTTGATTTATCACCAACCTATACCAATTGAGCTAAAAAACTATGCATTTCCTTGCTCACCAAATTAAACAGGAAACAAATTCCTGATACTCAAACCCTTCCCATTCTCTCTTGTGTGCGACTCTCTCTCCCTCTCTCTCTTCTGGGTTGCTTCGTTCATCGGCGCTGCTATCCTCGCTGGAAGTGTCTTAGTTGCGTGGAGTTGCGGTACGGTTGTGATGTTGATGTTGTTGTCGGCAATTTAGGTGTGTCACCAACATTACTGCTATGCACGCTCTCTCTCTCCTCTATGTGTGTTGTTGGTGCTGCCGCTGCTGTTCATATGCTGGTGGTAGTTGCTGGCAGTGTTGTCGCCCTTCTTTTCTCCGTGCCTTTTTTCGGTTTAAGTAAAAAATGTTATTTCACCAGATACCCCCGAGTTTTCAAAAAATTCACTAAGTACCCCCATGTTTTCAAAATTCACCAGGTACCCCTAAGTTTCAAACTAATACACTTAGATATCCTTAATGACTAACAACGTTAACCGTTGTTAGTCTTAACCCCAATTAACCCATAAATCAACCCTAATTAACCTAATTAAATACTAATTAACCTAATTAAACCCTAAAACCTAACTAACCCTAACCTAACTTCTAAACCTAAACCTAACCCTAACCCACCTCCCCACCCTCCTACCACCCCTACAACCCCCACCCCAGCAGCCCCTCCCCCTCCCCCACCCCCCGCAGCCCCGTCGCGAGCCCAAAACCCCATCCTTCCCCTACCCGTCGTCGCGAGCCCAAAACCCCATCCTTCCCCTACCCGTCGTCGCGGTCCCAAAACCCCCAACCCCTAGTCGCGAGCCCAGAACCCCACCCTCCCCCTACCCTCCGTCGCGAGCAGCTTCTCCGGGTTACTCAGCGAGACCTTGTTTGCAATTAAATTCACCAGGAGATGTCGAAAATGGAAAGGAAGTGGTGTTGTGGCAAGAGAAGGCGTAGGAGGAGGGGGGTTGTTCCGAAATCGAGGGTGGGGGCAATGGTGGGGGAGGGTTGGGGGAACTGGGTTTGGACTGCGGCCGCACGAGGTGGGGCTAGGGTGAAGGAGGCTTGAGGGGTGGTGGGAGGGTGGGGAAGGGGTGGTTAGGGTAAGGTTTAGGGGTTAGGCTTAGGATAAGGGTAAGGGTTAGAATTAGGTTTAGAATTAGAGGTTAATTAGGATTGAAACCAGAAAATTAGGATTAATGACTAATGACAGTTAACGTCGTTAGTCATTAAGGGTATTTGGGTGTATTTACATAAAACTAAGGGGTACGTGGTGAATTTTGAAAACATGGAGGGTACCAGGTGAATTTTTTGAAAACTTGAGGGTATTTGGTGATAAAACCGTAAAAAAAATTAGGGTAAAAAAGTTGAGAATAAGAAAAGGGGGAAAGTGGAAAATAATAATAAAAAATTAAGAATCTTCCGGCATCGGAGAGAAATTCCGCCACCTACATGATTTATGGTACAGAGTGCACCCAAGTCCGTACTTTGAGGAGTTGTTCTATAAGTTTTAGTTGCGAATGTTTGGTGCACCCGCTATAATTCGCGGTATTGAGGCCAATTTTACCTAATAAAATCGAACCAAAAGTTATTCGTGATTTATACTCCGCATGAAATAGCTTCATCTGAGTATATTTCAGCTACCTAAATAAATGATGGTGGACTCTACACAAAATGAAGTTATGACTCTTTCAAAAAAAAAAAAATGAAGTAATGAAAATATCCCAATAATCATTTCACGAAATTTTAGCTAACTATTAAAATAGTCATACTTTTAAATTTGGAAATAACATTGTTACTTTGTTAGTTGCATAATCAAGCTAATCTGATAAAATGAGACAGCAGCTTTTAGGAATATGTGTTTTATGTGTTCTTAATTCCCTGCATTATGGACAGCCAAAAAGAGGAGAATGATTAAAAAGCCTTTTGTTTTTTCTTTTTGATAAAGTTATAATATGTAGAATTGTAGGCTTTCAGTCTACAGCAAAAGAAGCACCAAAACATGCAAGTACAAAGTATCAAGCATGTGAAGTGATTAGTATTGCTCTGATATCCCTCCTTTATTGTTTGATTTGGTTCCCTAAGTGAACATCATTTCTCCATAGTAATTTATAAACAATACTATCAGATTTATCACTACCATTTGCGCAAGCTAGACTGTTCTCAATTAGGTACTCTCTTTGTTGCAACAGATGGTTTTAGGCATATATTTTTAGGGGAGATATATAACAAATGAAGAGTAAAAAAGTGTATGAGTGAGTTCAGAACCTAACTTCAAAGAAATACGGTGATATTAGTTTAGCAAATATATACTACTTCCCTTTCTTTTTAATCTACATCCTTTGTACTTTGACACTATTCGCATATTTGATTTTGACAATCATTTGTGATTTAAACACAAGTTAAACAATAATCATGTGAGGTTTTATTAGATTTGTCTATACATATACTTTCTCTATTTTTTTAGTTGCACTATTTGATTTTTGCACATTTTTTAAGAAAAAAGAAGAGAAAAAGGAAACTAGCCTACACCCTTTCCCATCTAATTAGTTCTCTAGATAAAGTTGAGGGTTCACAGATAAGATAGCATCATAATCAATCTTTGCCAAAAATAGAAATAGTGCAACTAAAACATAATACTCAAAAAAGGCAAATGGTGCAACAAAAAGAACATATTTAATACTAGCCTTTTGTGCACGCGATGCGTGCGATAATATTTTTAGGCCTAATACTAAGTAGTAAAGAAACTGAAAATGCAAGTTAGTATTTAAGTTCACCTCCATTTTGTGAATAAGATTCTTCCATGTTCTTTTTATGTTGTTATTCATTTTGTGATTTGAATAGTTTTTTTTTCTCAAGTCTTATATGCGCATGTTCTTTTATAATAAGTATGATGTTACTAAATATCGTCATGTTCTTTTTTTTGGTTTTATTCATTTTTGTAATTTATAATAGTTTTTGATATGGATTTCAGTAATTTCTCTATGATCCCAAAATTGTAACCGAAAAGTATAATACAATTTCAGTTTTTTTTTCCTTGTCTAACTTCTAAATTCTGATTTCACAAATTAATATTTAAGAATTTTTCATCATTTTAATTTTTCTCCTTTTCTAAATGTTCACACTTTGAGTTTTAATTATATTTGAAAGGAATTTTAAGTTTTTAATACACAATTTGATTTCGCATGAAATGGGCATTTTTATTTTTTTTTCTTTTCTTAATTTGAACACTTTGAGTTTCAATTATAGGTGAAATGAAATTTCAAATCTTGCATACACAATCTGATTTCGCATGAAATGGTTTTCGCAAATTAATGTAATTTTTTTTTTTTCTGAAAATGAATTTTTGCAAAAGTTGTTCGCAAAAAGGTTTGATATTGATTTGTTTTTCAAATTTAATTTTTAGTTTTTGTAAAGTTTCCTGATCATTTGAGTGGTTTGCGTGATTTTTATAATGTGATTTTCTCAATTCAATGAGTGATTTATAAAGTTTCCTCATATAAGTGATTTCTGAGTGATTGTTGAAAATTAATTTCCGGTGGCTTTGTTTGACCCCCATTTTGGTATTGAGATTCCTTTTGTAATTTAGAAAGGGAAGGGGGGTAAAATAGTCAGTTCAAAAGAGGACACCGTTACTCCCCCCTTCCCTTATGTAATAGAGATATTTCAAATATCAATTTTTTTACTAGTAGATATTAATAGTAAAAGTTATTTAATATATTCGCATATTTTTTTACTTGTTCGTAATTAAAGATATTAATAGTAGAAGTTATTTGTTGACATACTTGACAATTGGCAAGCATGAAAAGCATAATGTGTGATTAAAAAAAACAAGGCAGTGTGTTGCAACCAAATTAAGCTAACATTTGTATGTAGCAACTAAATTGAGACGGATAGAGTAGCATCAAACCATAGTGTAAACTATGCTTAAAAAGAAGCTTTGTTTTGAGAGGGTCGCAACTCGCTAAAATATTTACATGGTTACATGCTATATACTTCACTTTAGTTGGTAAAATTATGCAAGATTGTATATGAATAACAACTTGCAAAGCTATTTGCTCACTGAAGTAGATATTTTTTGTTTCGAATTTAGAACTTAAACAACCCTCCAATATACGTAATGTCTTCATGTAGCACATAGTAATTTCAACGACTTAGAGAAGGTGTAGGGGAATGGACAATAATATTAGTAGTATAACTCTCCAACCATTGATCTGCTTCAATGTATGAAACGTTAAGAAAAGGAGCCACTATAGTATCATTCAGCTTTTGCTCGTAAGCTACCCTTGTACTCAGATCTGCTCCTGGTCCTGAACACATATATTCCCCATAGAACACCGTCCTGCAAATGCAATTCGACATTATTATAGTATAAGAATTTCAAATATGTCACGTTAATTACCAGTTTGGATACTTACATTTAGTAGTAGAAGTGATTTCTTATTTTCTTTTACGAGATTGATTATACGAGCAAAAGTAACAAGTTTTTACATGCACATGCCATGACAAACAAGGCTACAAGAACAACTAATTAAAAGCACAATGCAACTTTAATTCATTTCACTTTACTTAATATTTAGCTAGCAAAATGATTGAAGTCTAACAAACTAATATCACTGACCTCATTTAGTCATTTATGCTAAGTACTGCACCTAAGTTCGTACTTTGGGGTGTTCTGGCTATAATTAAGTCGTAGTTAGGTTGTTTGGTACACTTGCGCTACAGTTCACGGTGTTGAGGCTAATTTTGCCAATATAATATTGAGAGCATGAAATATAAAGCAAAAGAAAGTTTATGTTTATATAAAGTAGAAAACTCTGTGTATCAAGTTCAAATCGTTGAATGTTGATAAAGTGAAAAACTTTAATTTATATAATAGATATTATCGAATAATAATCAATATTTAGGTTTTAAAATATTATCAGTATAATTATTAATATGAAATTCAAGTTTTATTTTTTCTTCCGATTGTGTGAATAAAGTTATATTGTCAATGTAATTTTTCATCAGAGTTTTTCACACATATGTAGAAGAGGAAATAATTCTCCTTATTATAATATTTAATTGAAATTCCAAATTCAATTCCATTATTTATTTAATACTCCCTCCGTCCCAAAATATAGTTTCCACTTCCATTTTGGTTGTCCCAAAATATAGTTCCCGTTTCCATATTTAGTTCCACATTTTTTCGTAATTTGTCTAGAAAATCGTGTCCCATTACTTATTTGCTTCTTGAATTTTGTTTTTTCCTTTGTTTATTCAACCAAAATGTTACAATTAATGCTATTTCACCAATTATTCTCCATTCTCTCTCCTAAAATCAGCTTTTCCCATACAATATTTATTTAAATAAACAAAAAATCTTTATTGTTACTCTTATATTCTACTTGCATAAATTACCGTGAAAAAAGGAAAATGGGAACTATATTTTGGGACGGAGGGAGTATAAATGGAAAATTTAAATTTATTAAAAGTGTATCAGACTTATTGTAAGGAGGATACCATTTTCCTACCCTTCACTTATATAATAGCTATATATATCCCTCTCCTGTTTTCTTAATTATAGAATGGAGGAAATATGATTAAAAAAAAAAAAGCTACAAAAAGCAACTGAAAGGACCACATTAATTTATTTCTCCTTGCTTAGTCAATGGGGTTAATCTATTTTTTTTTTTTAAGAAGAAGTGGCTGAGACCCCGCTCGAGTCTTAATGAGTCAGACACTTTGAAAATAAGGAAGAAGAGTAAGGGGAATCCCTACCCTCAAAGTGCCTCTAATAGGGATTGAACCCCCAACCTTGAGGTTGGAAGGGTGCTTTCTTACCACTAGACCAAGTACTACTTGGTAATGAGGTTAATCTATAGTTTGTTAGCAAATTGATCAAACTTTAACGTACGTATACAACTTTTAGCCTATCATTTTGGAGCAGCTTAAAAACTAACTGTAGTATCTTTAGTGGCCTACTAATTAGGACAGAAGGAATATTACATTAAGAAGACAAGAAAAGTGTTTAACTTACTGGTCATTATTTGGGTTGTTAAAGTCATTCCATCCCTCAGGAGCAATAATATCAGACATGGTGGTGTAAGCAAAAATTACACGAGAAAACGAACGCCATGCACGTCCAAGCCAAATCCTGCCTGTGCCTCCAATGCTGCAATTGTAGAATACGAAGCCCGAATTCTCATCTTGGGTAGCTCTTCCACTCGCTGTTACTGCTCCATTTATATATCTTTGTCCTGGTGGAACTGGGCTTGCTATGGAGATCATCATGCAATTCTAGACCATTGTTTTCATGGAAAAATGTTAGATAAACTTAAAGGGGAGGGGTTTCCGCGTGTGGAATAGGGTGCTAATTTAACAAGTCGAGCGTAATAATTTATATATTATGCTCGACTCGAGCTTTAACTGAATTGAACTTTGACCGAGTCAACTCAATTCAAGTTGGGTTTTTGACTAGAGTCAATAAGCAAGTTTGAGTTGATGTTAATCAAATACACTATATTTTGTAATTAGTACTACTCTCTATAGGTTTGGTGAGAAGAGAGAAAGCTATAAGAAGATCATGGAAAGGACTAAAAATGAAACTGCAATGTATAAGGTTATATTTGAAGTACTCTTTAAACCATGTTATTTTGGACTCAATTTCAATTTTCAGTTTAGCTTATTTTAGTCTGAAAGAACAAGACCTTAGTTTTCTAGGTTATCAAGTACGAATTTGATTTTTAATGGAATAAACTTAACTATTTTCATGCAAAGACTATTTGAAAATAAAATTAATTAGAGCCGTCAAATTACTAATGAGTTTATCGACTCAATTCAAATTTTGACCAACTCAAGTTCGAATGGTTTGTAATTAGACATGCTTGGAAGGTGGCAAGTGGTCAGGGAAAGGGTTAGGGGACGGTGAGAAGAGAAAGGGAGGATTGAGAGAGAGATAAATGGCAGAGTAGTTAGGGAGATATTAGTAAAAAAGTAAACACCAGCACTGTGTTTAGCAATTCAATCCGCAACATCTATACAAATATATTAAAAGGCGTGCGAAAGAAAGCATGTGTGCCACATAACACTCTCCTCAAATTTCTAATGCAAATGTTTTATGTCTATGTGTACTCCTTACTTTTAAAAAGATGTATAAGTACAAGGTATCGAACAAGTGACTTTTGAAATGAAAAGTAAGAGCTTAACCATCAATATACTATGACTTTTTTACTTAATGTTTCAAATAAAATATGATAACTTGTAATAATTATAATTAACTAAAAAGACTTAACTTACAAGAGAATATTGATGTCATATTCTTTTACCACAATTTCTTTTAAAGTATTGTTTTCAAATTCAAGTCTTTCAACTTTTTTTACTTAATTTTTTTATTTTTTAATGGACAAGAAATACGAAATGTAACAAAATAAATTTAAAAATTTAAAAATAATAACATATTTGTTTATTGTAACTGACTCGAAACATCGTCCAGAAAAAAAACTAGTTTACCTCATAAAATGATCTTCCATTGCCAAAGATGAAATCAATGGAACCTTGGATATAACAGTCTTTAAAATAATGACGCCCTCTATCATCATGAAGTGTGTCTTGAGCTCCAAAGAAACCGCAACCCCAAAAGGCTGCCTGATCACCACCAATTCTAATAGCCACTGCTTGTGCTCCCACTGCACCAGGACTAGGCATTGGAGCTACATTCTAAACGATAACAAATCTCATATTAATTAATTTCGTTGTAGGGTATGAGATGGTTTAGTTGTACAGTTTTATATCTAAGTAGTCAAAAACTATATATAATGAAGAATTGAAGACAAGGCCGGATTTTGACATGTGCATAAAGGTTTACAGCAAGGGGTCACATTTTCTAAGGTTCGATATTGAGGTTAAGTCCAGTTTTCCAAGTCACGCTTCTAATTATAATAGGGGCCTCATTTTGTTTTAAAAACAGAGCCACAAGAATCTAACATACTCGTAAACTCGTAACTATGGATTAACTCCGGGTATTATAAAATTTTAATAGTTGTCTTTTTAACATAGCAGTCATGTGTGACTTATATATTAGTTTTATATGCATGTGATGCGTGTGAAGGCATAAAAAATTCTTCATTTACAACAAAGATAGAGATATATATATAGTGATCTTTAATTTTTTTTTTGTTTAATTAAAGTAAGTAGTTGTCATATAAAATAGAGATTTGAATTGGTTTTGTAATATTTGTTGGTAGTTGGTGTATTTAGGTAATTAAAGGTGGACACCGAAAGATCAATAATTCACATATAAAATAGAGATATAATTGAGTATATAGGTGGAAAATAGAAAGAGTGGCTATATCAGAGGAGAAAAAAAAGTAATGATTCTCTAGATAAAATTGTTGTTTTTACATATTTACTAATCTATAGGTCATAAGAGATTACTTCAGAAAGACACTCCTAATATTCATATTCCAAATTAATCAATTGATATTGCTTTGAAAAGCAGGATTATAAATGGTAAGCTTCTTTAGTATTTGGATATTGGGATTGGAAAAGAAATTTAAGGCATCAAATGACTGCCTTAGCTTATATATAGTTAGTACTCACTATTGCCAAGAAAGCAAAATATATAAGAAATTAAGAATACAGTTTTTAATGTAAAAAATCAATTTTTTTTTTTTTTTTTTGATTGGGAAATTAAGTGAACCCAAAGGCTAACCCCTACCAAGGCTACTAGCCTTGTAGGAACTACCAACACATTGGCTGGTAAAGCATGCTAAGGAGATACCCCAACATAATGTTGGGGGTAAGGATCGAACCCCTAACCTCAAAGATCAGAGGGGAGTGCTCTACCACATGAGCTAGCTCTTCATCCTTTAAAAAATCAATAATGTATTGCAAAACTTATTCACTGATACTACAAGAAAAATTAGATTTAGGGACCAACCTAGGTAGTCACTAAAACAGGTAAATCGGTTACTAAACTGAGTTAACGACCGCCTGAGACCGATTTATGGTTGGTCACAAAATGATTTTAGCAACTGATTTTGGGTTTGTCGCTAATTTTGCGATTGATTAGCGACTACTTAGCTACTAACTCATAAGAAATCAACTAGGAGGAGGAGACTAAATTTAGCGATTGACACATTCATATTAGTATGGTAGTCGCAAAATACTAAAAAGAGTTTTTAAAAAATGAAATCAACAACAAAAATTATTGTTGATTTCATTCAAAGTAATAATATAGGACAACCTACTTGATTATACTACCAATTAATAATACCAAAATTACATATTAAAGAATCAAAATATATTATACATAAATATAAACTAAAATAAAATTTTTGTTAATAAGATATAAATTACAAAATGATCAAATTCTACAATATAAAAAGTATCAGATATTCACAAGTGTAAATAAATATAAGGGTTTTTTGTCATAAAGGACCTAATAAAATACAAGTTTTGTGGGGAAGGACCTAATAAATTTTTTTTTGTCAAAAAGGACCTAATAAAATACTTCTGATTGTGAACAGGAACCACTTTATGAATTTCCGGCCAAATTTACCATTTACCGACGTTGACCCTTTTTTGACGCCTAGTTGACTCTTTAATGTTTTGTAAATATTTTAACTAACTCAAACCTATTGAATTCTCACATATTCCTCCCAACAGCGCAATCTCCATTGAAGGGAAGCATCAACCTATTCGATCTTATCCTGCAACCTTCATCAAATCCAAGTTATGTTTTGCTCTTCAAATTTTTCTCTCTCAATGTTTAAGGGTTTTTGAAATTTAGGGCTCCTATTATACGTTTTTCCCAAAATCGCAAATTAGGATTCTTAATTTTACGGTAATTTCTCTTCTCCTCCTAATTTTACTATAATAGAAACAGAACATTAAAGAGTCGACTAGAGGTAAAAAAAAGGGTCAACGTCGGTAAATGGTAAATTTGGCCGGAAATTCATAAAATGGTTCTTGTTCACAATCGGAAGTATTTTATTAGGTCCTTTTTAACAAAAAAAAAATATTAGGTCCTTCCCCACAAAACTTGTATTTTATTAGGTCCTTTCCGACAAAAAATCCTCGATATAACTTTTGAGTTTACAATAAGAAAATTACAGTGTTGTAAGTGAAAACTAACAAAATTACGCATGATTTTGACCGTTAATATTTTTTATTACGAACATTTAAAAATATAAGTATTTTGATATTTGAAAATCTTATATTGAGTTAAACCTAACAAAATCCCGCGTAACTATGTTTGTTCTCAGGTATAAATCATAATTGATAATCAAAGTGATCAAATATGTGAATAGTGCCAAAATATAAATTAAGTAGATTGATAAGAAGCCGAGGTAATAGGATTTAGATGAAATTAATTACCATATAATAATATATTTTAATTTTGTAAAATTTCATATTGACAACTTACCATAAAACTTATGTTCTTAGCAATGAAGTTCGAAGAAAATACTTGAACTGACCCACTGGAAAAGGTTCCATGTGCAGAGTTGGCAGTATCATTCCAAACAATGGAGGTAGTGGCATAGCCTTGGCCTTGGAAGGTGATGTTTGGTTTGTTTCTTGGAATCATAACCTTTTCACTGATTGATTCAATAACCACCAACACATTACTTTCACCTCTCCACTAAAAGAGGAAAAACAATTAAACGTGATGCATACAAATAACATGCCAAGTGCAAGTTTTGTATTAAACTAAAAGGTTACGATATATGCAGTCTTTAGGGTTGCATATAAGACATGAATATACTATTTAAAATGGAAATAAGTTGTGAATTTATGGAAATATTGGATCAACCGATGTAATAAATGATCAATTAATGTAACTTATTTCTACTTTTAGCTTCTCATATACAGCCCTTAGGGCTGCATATAGCTTTTCCCTAAACTAAATTTAGCTCGTCTCTCACTCTCTTGTATGGTAAGTCGCATGTGATTTAATGATGTGCAACAGGATCCGGACTCATATACATGATACGTCACTTGTAATTCTATTTGTACTTGTCAGTAGTAACTGATATACTACCTCCGTTCTTTTTTAGTTGCAACGTTTGACAAATTGCACTATTCATGTTCTCTTATTTGATCACATTTATTGATTTATATGTTAAACAAAATATAGTCATGTGGGGTCTTGTTTGATTCGTTTCAATGTAAGCTTTCATAATATCAAATTTTTATAATTTTTACTTACATACAATTAGAGATAAAACGATTTGAAATTGTACATTGGCAAGCGTGAAAGTCAAAATGTTGCAACTAAATAAAAACAGAAAAACAGAGGTAGTAGTATACGGTTACAATTTTAGTAGTAAACTACAAAAGTACATGCATTTTCAGTACTTTGTTTATATTGATGGTCAATAATATAATTCAAGCTACACCATCAACTAACTAATTAATGATGCAGGACGTTACGTAGTTAGGAAAAAGAAAACTTACTAATACAAGCCCGAATTGATCCATATGATGATTCTTTTTTGGCTAAGAACTGGAGAAGCATCAACAGCTGATTGTACTGTTGTGAAGTTGCAACATCCTTTACTATCAACACATAATATTGATGTAGTATTGGTATCAGGAGGTGGGAAATCAGGAGGGAAATCATCACAAATATTGACTGTTATATTTTGATGATGATCATGTTTATGATGATGACTATTGTCATTATCATGATGATGATGATGGCCATGATGATGGCCATGGTGATGGGTTAACATCATGGGTTTGTAGTCTTTTTGGAGGATGAAACCTATCTTGTTGATATTTTTTAAGAATGGCTGCATAGAATTAGGAAGATAGTTTGTGGAGGTTAATGAAAAACCAATGGCAATTAACAACACAAATGATGCATTTTTTAGACTAATCATGATGTCTAATTGATTAATGGAGATGAATAATAATGGATGATTCTAAAAGTGTGGTATTATGTGATGATCAGCAAATATTGATGGAAAATTTTGAATATATGGTGATTTTATAGAGAATATGCACTTGAAGTGCAAGCATATAATTACATGCCTTGCAAATTACCCATCCAAACTTATATATACGTGAAGAATTTCTAAGTTACACATACCAAACCTCTAAGCTAAAATTTTGGTTTTATTAATCATTCTTCTAAAAAAATCATTTGCTTAGATTGTATCGCACACTTTATATGCATGCATGAAAGAAATTTGTGCACTCATGACTCAACTAGTCAACTTCATAGAGCATAGCTAGCAAGAGGTGGTAATTCAGTTCAACAGTTTAGTTATGGTTATATCCAAGCAGTTCAGTTCATATCACTTCAGTTTACAACAGTTAAAATTATTAACAGTTCAGTTCAGTTAACAAACTTTTCAGTTCAGTTTAAATATTCAGTTTATTTATGGTTATATCCAAACAGTTAATTCATTTAAATATTCAGTTCAGTTCAGTTGATCGATCAACTTTTCAGTTTTTCATAGTTATTTTCAGTTAAAGTTTGTTTCAGTTTAGTTGCAATTCAGTTTTGGTTTTTTATTTACAGTTTATTTCAGTTTCAGTTCAGTGTTTTTCAGTTGATTTCAGTTACAATTACTCCTAATTTAGTTTAATTCAGTTCAAATTTCAGTTGTTTTAGTTCAACCAACAGTTTATTAACCAAACTGACAGCTCTAAACATAGCTCCATACAGGCCAAAGTTATCCATGCATCATAATAAGGCATCTACTCCGTATAGGCAAGAGTTATCCATGATGCATCCTTTCACTATAGAATAATTGATTATTGTTGCGGTGGCACTACAAGAAAAAGCTGCAATTACGACCAAAAATTACGACCACACGCGTTTCTGGTCGTAAATAATGAGCATTTACGACCAGATATGCTAATTGGTCGTAAATAGGATAAATTATCTACGACGAGATGAATTGTGGTCGTAAATGCTTATTTTCTACAACCAGATCCATTTCTCGTCGTAAATAATGAACATTTACGACCAGATCTAGTAAACTGGTTGTAAATACTAGGGCCCAAATACCGCGTACAATATTTCACTCAAAATTCGATTAACCGCGTTCAACACTCTTCATTCCTCCTTATTATTCCTTGATTTCATTCATTTCCCTAATGTCATCCTTCAATTCCTCTTTCCAGATTTATTTTCTCTATCTTCCAGTTCCTCTTCTCTCTTCCAGTTCCTCTTTTCTCTTCAAATTCTTCTTCTCTCTCTTCCAGTTCCTCTTCTCTCTTCAACTTCGTTTTCTCTCTCTCTCTTCATCCTTTTCTATCATTTGTTTTCGTAATTTTCAATTTGTTAGGGTGCATTATTTTTTCCCCAAATCAATTTAGGGTTTCCACTTTCAATTGTCTCCAAAATTTAAACCCACAAGATCGTATCTCAAGTTTGTAAACCCAAAATTTGGTTTTTTTGGTTTGAATCTCAAAGATTTGGGGTTTTCACAAGCTTTCATTTGAAGATTTGGGGTTTTCACACAAGATCTGTTCGATTTTTTGTATTTTCTGGGTTCGAAAATTTATGGGTAATTTGCAAAGATCTGGAATTTGGGAATTTGGGTTCGAAAATTTGTGGGTAATTTTTTTTGTTTAATTTTCTTCGACTTTTCTAGGTTTGGATTCGAATTTTACGTGTTTTATGCGCTTGAATTATGTGGGTTTGGGGTTTGTAATTTTGGGGGTTTTGGGTTGAATTTAATGGGGTTTTGCGATCTCGAATTTTTCTGGGTTAATTTTTTCGTTTTTTATGTTGTTTTTCGTCCAATTTTGTTGGATTATTTTCGACAATTTGGTGGTGTGATTATGAAATTTCTGGGCTTGAATTATGAATGTGTTTATGCGAATTTGGTGTTGTGTTTATGCGAAATTCTGGGCTTGAATTGTATGAAATTTGGTATAATTTTGTTCGTTTTGTTTAGTTTGCCAAATTTGGTTCTAATTTTTTTTAATCAGGTCTGAAGGAGTGCGCGTGGCGAGGGAGCTGGAATGCGGCCCGAGGGAGACTCACTGCCTTCAATCAGAGCTGAAGGGGCGTGGCTGGGCGGTGGTGGAAAAAAAGGGTTTTAGTTTTTAGATTTTATTTTTTGATGAACAATAAATTTAGTTAATTTAAGTTTTTTTTGTATAAATTTTAGTTTTGAGATTTTATTTTTTCTTTTGATTTTTTGTACCAAAATTCATCAAAATTATTAATAAAAGTATATTATTAATTTAATGTTGTTTATTTTTTTATGACAATGTTGTTTATTTGACTAACATTAAATTGTAACTACTTGAGATTAGCAACTATGTTTAGTTGCTAGTTTCTTTTTTTTTTAATTTCTTTTAATGTCATTTGCGACCAGATTTCTCGTCGTAGATGACAACTAATTGCGACGAGATCTAAATCTGGTCGCAAAAGAACAATTACGACGAGAAAGTGAAACTGGTCGTAAAGTTATTTACGACCAAGCCTTTTACGACCACTGACGACCACACGCATTTCTGGTCGTAAAAGGCTTTTTACGACCAGATTTGAGCCTTTTGCAACCAGAAATCTGGTCGTAATTGGCAGTTTTTCTTGTAGTGATGGTATTGCTGCGGTTTTGCCCATACGCAACAATATATCACGTAAAAGAAAAGGTTAAATATAAAATAAAGATATTGTTGCGATTTCGGCCAAAAACAGCAGCAATATGGTTTCAACGGAAAATTTTTGCAAAAAGTTGACTTTTTGACCAGACATATTGCTGCGATTTTGGAAAAAAAAAACCGCAACAATATATTAAATAATATTAAAAAATAATATTGTTGTGGTTCCTTTGAACACCCGCAGTAATAGGCGTCTTGTTTATATAAATAGACACGCGACCCAGTTAGGGTTCATAACAGCCGTTTTCATCCTCTTTTTTTTACTGTTCCTCTTCCTCACTCTCCTCTTCCTCTCTCATCCTAACTCCTCTGATTTTCCAAACACAAAACTCCTTTGATTCGTCGGCAAAAACTCCTCTAATTCTCCGACCATCCTTCGCCAAACACGAACTCCTCTGATTCGCCGGCCAAAACTCCTCTAATTCGCCGACCATCCTTCTCCAAACACAAAAACTCCTCTGATCCCCGACCATCCTTCTCCAAACACGAACTCCTCTGATTCGCCAGCCAAAACTCCTCTGATTCGTCGACCATCCTTCTCCAAACACAAAAACTCCTCTGATTCCCCGGCTATCCTTCTCCAAATACGAAAACTCCTTCGACTGTCACTCGACTCCTTCGTCTTTTGTGATTCTCTCGTATTTCCTTCGTCGATCGTGCTTCTCCTTTGTCGGTCGTTCGAAGCTCGTCGCTCGACTCCTCGTTCGTCGGCTGTGATTCTCTCGTATATCCTTCGTCGACTGTTTGAAGCTCCTCGTTTGACGACTGTTCACCGACTGCTGTTGGAGTATGTCCTCATGATTTTCTCGCCATCGGATGAATTCAAGAGAGTGGCGATTTAGTGGATACGATGACTGTTCGAGGGAGAGATAGTTGGATTGATTTTGTTTCCCTTTTTTTCAATTTTCAGATTTTTTATTTGTAATATATTTTTCTGCTATTTATTTGTTTTACTTATTTTTATTTTGATCTATTAGTGTCACTTGATCTTTATCTACATTTTGATTTTCTCATTGATGCCTTGATTAAAATAATTAATTCATGTTGTTTCTTAGTTTTTTCATTTCAGTTTCTTAATATTTTTTAGTTTCTTACGTTTTTAGTTTTAATGTGTTTCTTAGTCTTTTCATTTCAGTTTTTGAATTTTTTAGTTTGTTTTTCTCTGATTTAGTTTCTCTTTTGTATTGGGCGTTTGAAACAGTGGATTGTTGTAGATATGTAACATATTATAATGGTACTATAACTACAAAAAATTTACGCCTCGAAAAATAAATAAAAAAAATTTACCTGCTGATCGTCTATTGCTTCGGTTTTAGGAAGAAATCGCAGCAATAAACCTGTTTTTTTAATATTAAAAAATACCTGTTGTTGTGGTTTTGGCCAGGAACCGCAACAATAGCTTGACATATTGCTGCGGTCAAAAACCGCTGCTAGGTTAATTACCTATTGTTGCGTCCTTAATTGTTGTGCTGCCAAAACTGCCGCAATAAGCCACTTAATGACTGCAGCAATAAGCATTTATTCTACTAGTGTTTCATATCTTCTACCTCATGACAATGTGCTCCTTACTTGATGTAAAAATTGTGTAAAATTCAGGCCCGGCTAAGGCCCTGTGCAAGGTGAGCAACTGCACAGGGCCCCAAAAATGTAAGGGCCCAATAGCATGTTAACCCAAAGTTAAATTTTTTTTTTTACTTTAACAGCCTTTCATCGTTTCACGCATGCCATTACTTCCATCTAACCTCCCCTCCGAATTCGAGTTAAGTACACAACTCGGAACTAAACTTTGCATTTTTTTTCCAGTTTGGGTACTCAACTTTCAAAAGTTCTAGTTTGGGTACTCAAAATGGATGTTCGTTACTTCTGGTACTGAAGTTTGCAAAGTACCGTTATCAGCCCCAAAAATAAAAGAAAATTATGACGTGGCAATAACTCCAAAGAGACAGTTAATTCTATACACTAAAATTCAAAAAATGCAGCTAAATTCTTCAATTGTAAATAAATCAAATACACATTAAAAAAAATAGGTCATCTGTACCATATCAACAGATTAATTGAACATCCAAAAAAATCCAATCTTTCAAGAAATCAGCCGCAGCATAAATATCAACTTCCACAACACCAAAAAATTCGATATTGTTCGTTAGCAGCAAAAAAAAATCAACTTCGTCACCTTCAATTAATCAGGTACAAAGCAATTGCATTAAGAAAAATGAAATCTAATGTTATTGTTTTTTTTCTTTTATGGATGTGAATTATAATTTTTAGTATTTTGTGCTCCTAGGCAGCATAATGTCAAGAAATAGTTATGGTTCCATAACCCTGATTCCCAAAAAATGCCATTATGGGTTTGTTATAACCAAAATCATAGCTTGTATAAAGGACAACCCTGGTAGAAGGTTTGTAGCATGCCCTTACTATGATGCTGAGACTGATACAAAGGGGTGCAAGTTATTCAAATGGTGTGATGTTGAAGAGCCTACAGAGTGGCAGAAAAATGTGATTTTGGGGTTAATGGAGGAGAAACAAGAGCTCAGAAGGGAAGTGATGTTGCTGAGGCACAATCTGAAGACAGCAAATGAAAAGGCAAGGAAGAACGAATCAAAATATATATTGCTTAAAATGAAAAAGAGTGGATTTATGGTGTTAAGGTTGGATTTGTGTACTATTTTGGTTCTTGTTTGTTTATGGTACATATAAACTATGTAAGGGGTATTTAGGACTTAATTACTATATCAAGCTATGTACTAGCATATTATTAATAAATTAAGTTACCTTTGAACTAAATTTCCTTTGCATCCTTTGAGCCATTGCTAGGTCCTGAATATAAAGAAACTAATTCAGAATACATGGACAGATTATAAGGTAACAAAAATGTTAGCTAATCTTATCAAATTACATACTTGTAAGGCTTGGCTTGTTATTGTTTGTGAAGCTTGTGAACCATTCTCTGGTTGTGACTGACTGAATGAGTAGTCTTGGTTGAATGAATATATAGTCTGCTCACCCTCATAATCTGAATAATATGCTACACTTCTTTGGACGGGTGGCTTGTGTGGTTGTTGTGTTGTATGTGGGAATTGGTGATAGATTGGTTGGGGTGTTGGCTGAGATGTTGGTTGACTTGGTGGTTGCTGTGGTGGTTGGGCTTGGAGAGTAGCAACTCTTTGATAGCCACTTGGGTAGGTGTATACACCTACACCTCTATGGTGCATGGGTGCATCATTGCTCCTACTCTGGTGGCTAGTACTTGATTCACTTGCACCTATGTGCACAGACTCTGTAGGTACATTATTGCAACCTCTCTTGTTATGCCCTTGAAGGCTACATACCGAGCCTGTTTTTTTTTTCAATTTTCCCGACTTTGTTACTTCTCTAACTTCCTTCCTTCTCTTTAGTTGGCGCCTATTGTTCACTTTCTTCAGTTTTGGGGCAATGACCAAAGTTTCTGAACTAGGCCACTCCTCAGGTCCATTTAGACGCTCCAACAAGTAGTCATACGCCTTCAAATACACTTGTTTTGTGAAGAATTGGTTTGTTGGTCAACTTTGTTCCAAATTGCAACTACTCCATGTTTGCAAGGAATCCCGCTTACTTGCCATCCATTACAGCTGCAAGTTCTGGCATCCAAATTCACCACATATTTTGTTTCTGTTCCCCCTTCCCTCAGCCCATAACAGAACCCCCCATCCCAGAATGTCTCCATCCCCTAGCAAAAATCTTGTGCTTTTCAACTTGCTTTTATATTCTTGGACACAACAACATCTCTTTCTTACCTATTTCATACCTCTTCTTGTGTAACCTCTCCATTAACCCCTCCCTGATGTCCTCCAACATAGTTATGACAGGTTTACGCCTTGAGTTCAATATGTAGGCATTGAAAACTTCACTCATGTTGTTATCCACACTATCAACAAGACATAGGAGTGTAGAAAGCTCTACACCATTTCTTGTAGTTCCTATTTAGAAGACTGTCAGGAGTTGCAGTAGATATTTCCGTCATCTCTTCTATGTTACATGAAAATTCATTTTATCTGGTGCTCTTTGCTATGATCCAAAACTGCTTCCTATACTCTAGTCCACCACCAAACACCCCTCTAAAGTTACAGTAGACATGCCTAGCACATACCCTGGTCTTTGCTTGTGGAAACACATCTGACACAACTCTCAATAAACCCTTCAGCTGATCAGATATGAAAGTGTAACCAGCACCTTCATTTGTTCTCAAATCCTCCCCTAAAAGTGTCAAAAACCATGTCCAACTAGAAGTGGATTCAAGCTCCACAACTGCCCATGTAATTGGGAACATTTGGTTATTCCCATCTCTCCCAATAGCAACTAAAAGTTCTCCACCATAGGGTCCTTTTAAGAAACAACCATCAAGAGATATAAAAGGCCGACATCCAGCTAAGAACCCCTTTTTTAGTGCCTCAAAAAAAATGTATATTGTTTAAAAACTTACCATCCATCTTAATTATGACTGTATTTGCCCGGTTACTCCTTTATATCTCTACAGCATACCTTGGCAAAGGTATATTATTGCTCCATATACTCCCCTACAATCAAACTTTACCCCCTCCTTCTATCTCTATATGCTACAACTCTGCTCACCTTAATCCCCCAGGCCACTCTAGCCAGACTGTCTCTATTATATCTTGTAGCCTCATGTAAGGGTTTATTTTGAAATTACTCTAATAATTTTTAGCAATCCAAGTAGCTATCATCTTTCTGTTTTTAGGGGCTCTTCCACAAGTGTGATTGGGCACCAAGGTTTTCACCATAAATTTTATCTTCCTCTTCTCCCATGAAGCCCAAATCCTCCAAGGACAACCTTTATCCTTGTTGATGCATCTAGCCCCTACCCTGTTGCAGTCATTCCTACTGAATGGTCTCTCCCATTCTCAATTGAGTAGTCAATTATTGTTTTTCTTAAAGCCTTTGCATTTTCAAAATGTTGACCTACATAAAACTTAAGAGTCAACTCCAACATCCCCTCCATCTACCCCTTTGTTGGAACTATGGTTCTTTTTTCTTGAAGGTGGAGCTTCTAAGTACCCATAGTCATCATCTTCACTAGGACTGTCAAGATCACTATCCCCTTCATAGTCACTTCCAAACAAACTCTCAGTCAAGCCCTTACTTGCAGCTACTCTCTTTAACATCTCTATTTCTTCCTCATAAGACTGTTGCTTTTTTTTGTCTTCACTCACTTTGGTACTAGCAGTAACAAATTCATCATCATACTCGTATGTGCCTTCTATATCATAGTCTATATCTACATGGGTATCCTTTCTAGTATGGCCAGTATTTTCAGGGAACAGTGTTTCATCTTCAACACACAACAATTGCATAAATGACCCTTCACTACACTGACTTGACCCAACTCCACTCTTTCCATTAAAGCTCCTAAATGGCCTAACTCTTGCATGTTTTGTGTACACATGTACAAGCTTGTACTATAATAACACTGCTAAAAATGGATCAAATATTTTCTTAGCATAGCCCACATACCTAATTCCAGTACTAAAATCTTACCTAGGATCAACAAGATGAAGCTTAATAATGTCATTATAACCCAAGTTCTCTATGATTTGTTTTACATATGAAACATCAGCATTATCAGGTAAGTTCTCATACAAATTTACTTGACCACCATCGTATCTAATGTCACCATTAACAAACTATTCTCCACCATGGTGCACAATAATGCAAGGTTTTAGTTCCATAGAATCTGTCATATAAACATTTATATATTAAATTAAGTGCAAGGAATAGTGAGACAATAATATTATATTATACTGTTGAAACAAGGCTTCAAATACTTTCATAAATAACCAAAACAATTCATTCATACAAAAGTGGTAGGCTCCAACTAATTACATAACAACATACTTAAATTTTTTGGAACCTGCATTCATATCAACAACAACAATAATACTGTCATAGCAGTGACAACCATCCTAAATAAAGCCAGTGGCTGTCACATTCTCGCCTAAATACAACTATGATAGAGCCTAAAACTACCACCATTAACCTACCCACCAAAAAATAAGCACAAAAACCCAACTATCTTCAGCTTTAATCCTCCTTGAACAATAGGGGGAACCCATCAAAGTAGACAGTCATGTCTTTGTTCAGTCATGCATGGAGGTCCTTCCCATTGTTGTATAGTATGTCATTCAAAATCCAAGTCTTTGTTTTCCTACGCTCATACCACACGGCACCACCATAAGCTCTAAGTCTCCACCACAACCTCCACTTCTTATAGGTTTGCTCAACCATCATACGATCCTCCCATATTAGCCTACTGAATATGTGGGTCACAAGAATGTTCTGGTTCGAACATAATGGGTGTGCATGCTGCAACGCTTCCATACCTAGTCCAAAATAAAAACTTTTTTTAATTTAACTTTCACCATAACCCTAATTATTCATAAATAAGTTCTACAAACCAACTCCAACCACAAACATAGCAAAAAATTATCATTTTTGCAAAACCCTAACCCCAATTAGGAAAAAAATCAATTTACTAATTTTACCCTAATTATAAAATCCTAAACGTAATTAACAACATCAAACAAACAAATCCAACAAAAATATGTTAAAATTTCACCTTGGTGCACGATGGCCATTTTAAATGAATAATACAAAATTTCCTTCATAAAAATTTGTAATTACCATGGAACTCCTCTCTCCGAATTTTTAGAAAATTGTTTGGTTAATGATCGAAATTTGACCTTTTCTATGTCCTCTATTTTTAGGATTGGCATCAGCGATCTCATACGATACCCCAATCCGAACATAGCTTGAATATAGTTGGTTAGCTAGACGCTAGTGTAGGTATTCTTGTGATGAACAGACTGAAGGATTTTGTCCTCGATCAAGTGTAACAAACTAAATATATATGGACAAGTTTATAGAGATAATATATTCAATAATATTAGGTGACCGTAACGTTTTGCTAGAAGCTAAATTATGGTTTGTTGGATTAATGAGATTGGTCCGACTACTAATATTGATTGGGTCTTATGAGGTCACACATTGTAACAAAGGTTAGATAATTCTTGTTGATAGCCATGTGGATGGTAGGAGAAGAGTTGTAACTCTTGTTGTTAGATGATTTATGATTGGTGGCTTTATATGCCTAATTAAGCCTCTTAATGTATGACATTATGTGGCCAATTAAGCCTTATGAAACCACTACTGTAACAACTCTATATATTGATATAGAGGTTTCAAATGAGATACATCATCATCTTTTTGCTAAAAATTCTGATTTTTGGTAAAGCTTAGACTCCTCGTTTTCATCCCTTTTTGGCATAACACCATACAAAGTAAGGAGTGAAAAGGTTCCTCTTTCCGTACTAGCATACGTGGTGATCTAACCGTTGTTCGTGGACGAACACTAGAGGAACGACGTTTGAGTTTCTCATAAGATCTCACTTCACTACAAGAAAATAGGTTTTGGGCAACAAAAATATTCGTCGCCCAATGAGACAAGTTCGTTGCACAAAGGTTTGGGCAACGAAATTTTTGCGCGCCAATTTCGTCGTCTTAGGCTCGACGCCCATTGTATTTTGTGCGTCGAAAATTGTAGCCGTTGCACAAACCACATCTTGGGCATCGAGTTACATTCGTTGCCCATAATAGTCTTTTGTGCTACGAGTCCGTATCCGTTGCACATTTATGAGGACAGTTAGGCAACGAGTTTCTTAAGTCGTTGCCCATGCTAAACTTTGTGCAACAATTACTGTTTTTTGTCGCCCATTATATCTTGTAGTCTTACATGACATGATGTCTTGGGCAACACCAGTTTCGTCGCCCAAAATATTTTAGGCTACGAATTGTTGTACATATTTTTCAATTACACGCTAAATTAAAATGACAATGTACGAACTCTATTTTGTTGCCCAAATTGGTATGGACTACAAATTATTGTTATCGTGTAATCTATAAGCTTTTCCCCTGTTCATATATATTAGATGAACCTATTAAAAACAAAAGTATGAGATAATAGAAGATGTATTCGTGAAATAACAAATTGTATATGATCGGAGTACAACAAAATAATCTTCAAATTTGACATTCAATGTAACATATAATTCAAAGTAAATCTAAAAAAAAAAACTAATTAGCAGTACCCATAATCTACGAAGAAATTCACATAATCAAAGCCTTATCATAGCTCCCCTCTGCTAATTTCGGAAAATAGTCACGACCTATTGTTCCTGGTAAAATAAAAACGTTATAATTAGTCATTAACCATTGTTCCTGATAAAATAAAAAAATTATTATCTATCCTCCAGAGCATTGTGTAAAACCTAATCTAGATATTTTGTCTTTAATTAGCTTGAAACTAAATAAGAAGATGATTTAAACAATGAAATTTTTTCACATTAATAATATTGAGTATAATAATGAATAAGCTAAAAAACTTATACCTCATGTCTTCAAACATTTTCAGCATATCTTCTCTCATTTTCTTTTCACATTCAATAGCTTTTTTGTTCAATTTAGAAAATTCAGCTCTAAGCTCTTCATTGGATGCCTTGAACTCTTCATTAGATGCTTTAAGCTCTTCATTAGATGCTTTTAGATGTTCATTTGATGCTCTAAGTTCCTCGTTTGATGCAGCAAGAGTGTCAACTTGGGTAGACAACTCGTTCATTGTTCTCTCCAGTTCTACCTTTTTTTGGTGGTCGAGCTCCAAGACCAAGTCCTCTCACATACCCAGATTTACATTTTAAAGCTTTAATGTAAGCATCTTTCACATTGAGATTATCCTCACCATGCTCCTGAATGTGAGTTTCATGAAGTTTTTTCAATTCTTCATATTGTTTTTCAGCAATCGGTTCCCAACAAGTAGTCCCATCCTTACTTTTATGCCTATCTAGCACATGAAATTTGCAATTTTTTAGAATTAGCTTCCCATAATTGTTTGCTAAGAAACCAAAATCATGGAAAACACATGGTGCTTAACACACGTAAAGAATCAAGAAAAGAACTCATAAATGGTTTTTATTGCAGAAATTAACGATACATGCCTACATGGTGAAACCTAGCAAAATGCAACAGAGAGAAATCGAATAGCACATGTCTAAACTAGAAAGGTATGGGAGATATTTAGTAGTTTCTAGGAGGGGGAGGGAGGTATCACATGGGTACATTAGAGAAATTTACCAAAGAAATGTAAACTGAAAACATATCAAAACTCTATAAACTATAAACCATGCTTTGATCACAAATACACCACTTTGATATATTGACCTTAAAATTAATACATAAAAACAATGTTATTATATATAAACACAATGAATTATCAAAGTTGCGTTTAAATTACACTACAACCTTTGATCGTCAACTTTACATTACCAATTCAAGTCACTTGATCCCAGGCCATGCTATTCAATGATATTGTAGAAATGAAACTACTTGAACATCTTTCACATGTTTAATAAAAAAGAGAACATGAATACCACCGCAATAGCTACTGCCAAGAACTAGCATCAAGACATTTATTCTATAGAGATCATGGTGTCCCATATCAGAGCAAACATTTGACTCAGACTCTTGCATCCTAACCCATGAAACTAGAAAGCTCCACATCACACTATTATAAAAAAGTACACAAATGATAACTTCTTACTCAATACCTTTTCTATCTACCTCAGAGTATTCCTATCCTGATTGCTCTATTTGTGACATGAATAGTCAACCTACCACATTATATGTTTCTATATAATATGGTTCTATATAATATATGAGATGAAATGAAGGTGAAGATGCATATGATTCCATGCAACAGATTCATAGCAATTGTACCAGAACACCTTCATCTTCTCCCATTCTTGATGGACTTTTTTTATGATTCACTTTGTAAATAATGACTCTTTTTATTCATTTGTTGATGTAAATAATATTCTTATATATAGAGGTTTCATCATTCCTAATATGAAAGATTGAAAAACATATACTCCCCTGCAATTAGTTACTTACACGATTTTATGAAGTTTGGAAGCAGACTTTCTATTGAAACTTGGCAAAGAATCACAAATACTATGTAGGCCTAATTTCAGCTCACAACATGTTCCAAGTAATTAAAAATCAGACTTCTAGCTTGGTATAAACTGGGATAGATATTAAGAACATGCGGCTTATTTTAATTCTTTAGTCAACAATCATGCATCTTCCCCCAGGTCGATTTCTTTATTTGTTGCTGGCTTTCAGTGATCTGAAACCTGAGTGAAAATTAAATCTTTGCTACCTATACTACTATATGTATCTTGAAGTTCCTTAATTTACTGATATGGTGTTTTCTTTATCTTGCATATATCTTAATGAAAGATTACAGGTAATGACAGTGCATGCATAGCAGAGCTGGCTGATGAATTCAATACTAAAGATCTAGGAAAAAATGAGAATGTTTCTAGGATAAGAAATAGCAAGAAGTGATAAGGACACTATGGTGAATAAGAGGAAGTATGTGAAGGAAACTGTAACAGACATTGGTCTTATCAATTGCATACCCTACAAGTCTCTCGGTACACCCTGTAAGTCTTCTTTTCCTCAACATATTAAGCTCTCCACAGATGAAGGAGACATCATAGAAGATCGTGAAGCATATGTTTGAATCTGAGTAGGCCTAACATTTCCAACTCAGTTCAACTACTCAGCTAACCTTCTGTCAAGAACAAGAGTATAGAGATAAGAAAGAAGACAGAACAGAAGAGAAGAATAGAAGAACAGAAGAATTTAGACGATAGAGAGAAGACGGAATTTAGAGATGCTGGTTGTAATAGTTACAAACAGGTGCTGGTTGTACAAGACAAACTGAGATTCGTAGTCATAGTGTAATGACATTCTTCGACACGAAAATAAAAATACATGTTTCGCTTGTCTACACTCATTGAGTAACAAACAAAAAGATTAACCAAGTATACAACAAGCTAAGGCAAAAGAACATGAATGATCTTTTGGTAATTATCTTCAAGCTTACTAGCTTAGGTAATTGAATGCAAAAAAAATTAGTTTTGGCACTATCGAGCAATAGTGTCAATTTAAAAGATTAGTAATGGTGTTTCTTTTGCCTATAGGAGAAAATATGTCAAACCTGTGGAGTCGAAGGCTTTGCTAGTTCTCTGATTTATTGTACTGAATGTTGGAACACAGTTGAGCATATTGGAATATCATCACATACGGAAGTATCTCTTATTAAATGAATGTGCAGTGTATCCTATTTGGTGGGAAAACCTGAGCTGTCTGTTGTTTTCTCAGCAATCATGACAGTATGAAATAGTTTATGTATTTCCTTTTCAGATATTGTTTAGGCCTATTACCTGATGATATTTGTGAAATTTCAGTTGGACATGTGATTCATGCAAATCAATAGGTGAGCTACTGAGAAAAATGATATCATATGGGAATAAATCAGATGAAACGGCCAAAATTTCTAGTTCTGGTCAATCGAGAGCTTCAAATATTTTGCTACCTTCAGGTAGTGCTACCTTCACAACAAGGACAACGACATCTATGAAGGATGAGAACTTCAAAAAGTAAAACATTCAATTCAAAAATTAATAATTTCTAGGTGTATCTTCATCTAGCTATTGCAGAATTTGAGATAATAATCATCCTTATAAATCTTCCTTTGCTTACAGGGCCTACATGTCAACGCTATTTCATCAAAAATCTAGCTATCAAACTAGTTGATTCGCATTACTTCTCAGTTCTCACATAGCATCATCCATACAAGTATTGTTACATTCACTGTCTGGTATCTTCTCTAAACCAAATCTGATCTAATATATCTAAGACGCAGCAGCAATAAAGCATGATATATGCCAATTTTTTTAAAAAACAGTTTTGAGAACTTTCTTTTCATCTCAAGAAAATATATCTTTTCAAGATGATTCTCTTCAATATTTATAGCCATAAAATCTGACCAACAGTAATAAATGTAGAATTGTGAACAGCCCCTCTACATACTATAATATCCCCTTTATAACTATTGTGAATAGCCGTCCCTTTCCATGATTATTAAATAAATTCAAAATTGGTAAAAATACAGTAAATCAAACAGCAAATTTGAAACAGAAAAATACAAAGAATGATGATGAAAAAGAGGGATAGAGAAAGAAAGTAGAAAACCTAGAATTTCGTAATTGACAAATTCATAACAATAATTCAAGGTAAAGAACTGTTTTGCTTGACAAGAAGAGGGGTTGATTCGTGACTTAGGGTAAAACAACAAAAGATACCAACCTTGCCGCTGAAATCGCCGCTAGCCTCACCGTTGATCTCCGGCAGCCACCCACATCACCGCCTGCGAAATTTTTAAAAGGTTAGGGTAGAGCATAAGAGGGTAACAACTAACCATCAACTGAAATTTCGATCATAATTAAAGAATTCATCAGAGAAGATGCTGAGAAACGTGAGATATTTCAATTTGATTCAATGAAAAAATTAATTGGCCATCACAACTGAAGTCGTCACCTGAGAAACGTCCAATATCTCGTCGGAAATCACAAATCACCGGGAAAAACTGAAGAAGATGCCACCGCTGAACCACCGTGAACCGAAGAGAGTGTGAGTTGAGAGTTGTGAGCAGTTGAAATCTCTGGGGTGATGGGAAGGAACGTGTTTTTGTGGCAAAATTTTGGAGCCAGTTTAATTTTTACGCGTTTTTCTATTTGGTTTGGGCAACGAATTTTTAATTTGAACTGGCCCATCACTGAACAAGGGCAACGTAATATGTAATTTTGTCGCCCTATTAAGGTAATGGGCAACGAAAATTTAGTTCGTCCCTAATATGTATTTGGGCAACAAAAAGCATTTTTGTCGCACAATAGTGTTCTCTAGGGCAACAAATTCAACTCGTCGCTCTTGTTGTCAACTATGGGCCACGATATTCAATTTTGTTGCCCTTGAGTTTCAAATTCGTCGCCCAAAACCTATTTTCTTGTAGTGCTTGAAAGTTAGTACCTTTGAGGATTCACGCATCAAGGTATGTAATGTTATATATTATTTGATTCATGTTAGTTTATGCAATTTGTTCTTGTTGGATTATATATTTGAGTACCTGATACTCTTTTTCCGCATTAAGCATCTAAAATCCTACACCGACTTACTTAGAGGGCTTAGATAAAGATTAGGGTTGACATTTTGAGTCACTTATATAGAAAATCCAAAAACATTATAGTGATAAATGTAAAGTTCGTCTAAATACTTTAACATACCTAAGCAGATAGATCATCACCATGTAAATAAACAATAAATGTTAGGGTTGTGAGTCAATTTCAATAATAAACTTGACGTAATAAAAAAATAATATCAACAAACTTGACATAATAAAAAAAAAAATGGATACTCAATAAAAGAAATTATAAATTTAATTTGACTACAAAACTTTACATCTAAATGTTTATCTCAATTTCTAAAAACTTCATAAATTACAGTAGTTTGTATAACAATAATTATAAAGCACACTTCTATAATTATATTTTAATAAAATTTATTAAAAATAGATCCAAACAATCGACGCATGCATCGCGTTACGTTCATCTACAGACTTTAACATACCTAAGATAGATCATCACCATGTGAATAAAATTTAAACATCGTCCCATCATTTTTGGAAATAGAAGGTACGTCTGTTTAAGTTTTTGAGTAACTAAATAATAAGGGTTTTCTAACTTACATGTACCTAGTTCAAAAGTTAAGCTTATCTATTAAACAAATTAATTAACTAAAATATAATATATTTTCTACAATTATGCTAAATAGTTAGTTTTCTTATTAATATACATTTTATCTTTTCTTTTAATATTGTCATTAATATATATTTAGCATAATTGTTGGAAGGATATTATATTTTAGTTAATTAATTTGTATAGATAAGCCTTAACCTTTGCACGAGGTGCATAGGTTAGAAAAACCGAATTAATAATAGTTTTGGTGAATATATATATATATATATATATATATATATATATATATATATATATATATATATATATAGGTTATACGAATAACTCATTTAATAAATAAAGCCCCGTTCTTTTGTGCTGATAGAATCTGAACTGAATTGAACTAAACTAAAACTAAATTTAGAGAAATTGAACTAAGAGAGAAAATGTACTAAACTAAATTGAACTGGATGGAAAATAAGTCCAAAAGAACAAGAACTAAGTCCGGTGAAGGTTGAATTTTCCAACCAGTTTTTTTATGGGTGTTAGAGTAAGGTTGAAAAATTTCTGACATTTCATGTTTGAGTCATATTTTCTTCTTTCTCGTTGACTCCTCTGCTCTCTTCGTCTTCGCTGTTGTTGCTACTCTGAATTGTTGCTCGACGAAAGACCGCCGGAATCTTGTCGTTCGCGTCGCGTTGCTGTTGTCCAGCCTTCCTTATTAAATTGAACTTTAAGTTGTATTAGATTGATTTAAGAATAATCATAATTATCTACCAAAACCAAGAATATTTTAACTAATAAGTTTATTAGTTAATTAAAGGAAACACTCTAATATGAGTTTATAACCAACAACTCAATAATCTCTATTATGTATGGAAATGGAGGGGGACACCAAAATAATTAAAGCCCTATTTTACCCTTCCTAATCTCTATTTTATATGTCAAGAAGGGTAGGACACTAAAAAAACTGAGTAACTACTTATTTTAATTAAAAAAATAGAAAAGGAAACTACCTAATTAATTAAAAAAGTAAAAAAAAAATATAAAAAAACAATCAACAATTCAAAAATCCCTAATTTATCAGATTTAATTAACAATTAATTTAATGCTCTACATTTTCTAAAAAAAGTTAACTCTCTACGTATTTTCGAAAACTAGTACCATAATTATTTAATCCACCAACGCAAATACAAATCAATTTGATGTACCAACTGAACCTATTTATTCACCCTAACGAAGGAGTAGTATATAAGCCTATTGAATCCCCAAGCAAGAGATCCTGTTACATCGTTAAGGCCCAGTGAATATGGGGGTCCGTTCATATATAGAACTTAGAAGTATAATGATCCATCATATATGCCTCACAAAGTCAAAAGACCAGATCCAAATCATCAGAAATTGTAAGTAAAATACACATTCATCTTCTTTTTGCGTTGATGATTTTTCGAAAGAAAAGGAAAACAAAAATATCATTCACTCTTCACAGCCAATATCTCATCCGACCAACTAAAAGAATCTCTCTAAGTGCTAAAGTAGGTAAATGGATATATAAAGCACAATCCAGGGATCCTTTATTTTATTTTACCCACCTCCGTAAATCAAATCCAATGGCGTGAGTTTGCAATTTTATTTTATTTTCAATTTGAACTACTTTCTCTGTAATCAGAAAAATGCAACATTTGCTATATTTGGATGTTGTAACACAAAAATGCAACAATTTAAAACTTACTTATTTTTGTAAAAAAAAATCAACATATTTACAACACCATCTTTACTTAAAAAATCCAAACTTATCATTATCACTCTCTAATCCAAATTACATTACTAATCTAAATAAATCTCCCCCTTAATGATTTCCCGTCAAAATTACACGTCTAATCTATCCCCCCATCCCAAAATCAGAAATCAAACCCCAACCTTCAACTACCCCATTTATGAACTTCAATCAATTCTCCCCGAACTACCCAGACAGCAGATGCCTAAATATCCCCCCCCCCTTTAAATTCTACCCATTTTCCCGAAAATCAAAACCCTGGATCTACTATCCTATTCTCTTTTCTCTCGATCGTCGAGTTCTCTCTCTCCTTCCCCCTCTCCATCTCACACTCTCTTTTGTTTCACTGATCTCATCTGAAAATGTTGAACCTTGAGCCCCTAAGAACAATTTGTGCATGCGAAAAAGACCCAGAGAAGAAAACCCTCCTTAATCTATGTGTTCAAGTTTTTGAATCCTCTCATTTCGCCCACTTCACTCGTATGTGTGAAAGTGATGAGGATGCAGAGCGTTTGAGTCCCGAAGCAGTTGCGGCTTTAGGGGTTGTCAATGACAGCACAAATGAGGCGAATAAGTTTGAGTGGGTTGTGGTATGTGGGTTGCTTGTGGTGGGCCACTCGGAGTTTGAGTTTAAGGAGCGTGGATCTGAGGAAAAAGGGAAAAACTGGAGCTTGAGTCCCCACAAAACACACCTACTCAATTTTCAAAGTACTCTTACTTGCGGAAAACTAAAGGGGTCGGAGTAAAAATTGCTAAGTCATCTTCACCAGTAAAGGAGAAAGAATAGGTAATTAAAATCTTGGGAATCAATGTGACGATTAATTCTTCAATTCAAATTTTGGCATATATGCCTTGTTCTGATTCTATGGGTTCTGATTTTGTGGGTGGGTATGATGGGTCTGATTATGTTGTAGTGCATGTCCCATGTGTAATTCTCTTATCTGATGAAGAGTCCCTCAACAAATAAGAGACTATATGAGTTAAAGTAGCAGAGAAACCCAGATAAGTTTGAGGCTAATCTCTAACTTCTGCCAATAGAATTGAGCGAGATATGACTCAACATAAAAATGTGGGGGGTTGGGCTGGCAGGGGAAGGGTTGGGCTGGCAGGGGGGAGGGGTGGGCTGCAGTGGTGAATGGGTGGGGAGTTGCGGTGGTGAAAGGGTGGGGAGCTGCGGCGGTGGAGGGGAGGGGTGAATTAGTGATTAGGGTCTAGAACCTAGGGGTTATCGTTTAGATTAGATTTTAGATATTAGGGTTTAGATTACGGTTTAGATTTTAGGATTAGGAATTAATAATGGCAAACTCGTAATAATGGCAACTACGAGTTAACGGATGATATGAAAAGGGCAGATGGTGCACATTTTGAAAACTAAGGGGTATATGGTGAATATTTGAAACATTGAGGAGATATGGTGAATTTCGTGATTTGCTGGGGGTAAGTGGTGAAAAAATCGTTAATTGAAATATTTGATGCATATATTATTTTTAACTTGTTTAAAACGACAAGTTGGAATGAGAAAGGCCAGGGTTCTTAAATTATTTTCTTTTGTAAAAGTTTTCATTACATTAGATCATTAAGGGTAATTTAATATTTTTTGAGGGGAATACCATCTTCCTCCTCCTTCCTTCATATCTTAGAGATAAGTGATAACTGATCGTTTGACATTATGAGACACTTATACAATCAAAGAGATGAAAAAAGTGAGAAACTTTCCTTTTTTTTCAATTTTTTTAAAACAACTCTCAATCAAGTACTTTTTTTTTATGAGGGATGACAAATCAAGTAATTGAATACTAGATTCGTTTTGTTTAGCTAGCCAACTTTTAGAAAAAAACTAATATTTTGGTCTTGGCGACGCTCTGGATCAGTTACAGTTATCAAATATATTATTATTCATAAATTTCATAATTGATTTTATTAGCTTTTCATAATATTCCGTCTAGTGCAAGATTGAAAAATGGATATTATGGCATGATAAGTTGTTTTTCTAAATAAATTTTAAAGGATTGTGGATAAAAATAACAATTTACAGGGTAATATGTTACTACTTAATAAAAGTTTTAGAGATCCAAAAGCCAGTTTAGGCCTTTATAATTACATATAATTATAAAATTTTATTATGTTTTACTTTGAAACATTAACTATTGAAATTGTAGTTCATTAGTGGTTAAACTCTCACATTTCATTTCAAAGGTCATGCGCTTGAATCCTAGTAACTGTGTATTGTTAATATTTTTAAATGAGATTATAAACATGTGTATTGGAAGTTTGAAAAGAGGGCCACATGGCATCATTCCTTTGATAGAAACGCGTTTTAATATATTTGTATAGATATAACTTGGCTAATTTTTTTTATCAGATCTTGGCTAATTTTTTAGCTAAATAAACATGATATAAGAAACACATGAGCCTTATATAAACCACATTTGTAAAAACGCGGCCTTCTAAACTCTTAGCACAATAATTTAGCTAGTTAATATATAATCTGATACTAAGAACATATTTAGTTCAAGTCATGGAATGAAAATAAAATGGAATAAAATAGTAGAGAGGAATGGTAACAAAACTTGGTACCTTTATCTGTCTTTTAGTTCAAGCATTGGAATGAAAAGAGAATATTGACCTACCAACAAATCGATTTTGTTACTTGAGGAGGAAGGAAATGTAACAAGTTAAGGGAATTCATCACCACCAAGTAATGCTAATGAATTGAGCAAGGGTGAAGGGGAGTAATGCTAATTCCGTTTCAGTAGGGCCCAAAAATATTGAACCAAACATGCTCTAGATGTGCAAAATCTGATCAATAATAGCCTTAAGTGTATCGTGTGCATGACATATATTCGGGTGTACAGTTAATGCTCTCTAAATTAAGGAAGGTTTAATCAAATAAAAAGAATTAGAGTAGATATTTGAATCCGTTTCATGAAACCCAAAACTATTGAAGTAAACATGATTTAAGGGTGCACAATCTTCATCTTAAAAAAAGTTTCAGCTCTAATAAGTTCAAATAAATTTCAATCAAGTCCAATAAGTTTTAATCAGGTCCATTAAAGTTCAATCAAGTCTAATAAGTTTCAATAAGGTCAAATAAATTCCCAAAAATTAATAATAACAAATAAATTAATGTTAAGTATCTAATTAGTGGTTGATTATTACTAGAAAAATAATTAGATACTCCAACCGTTTCCTAAAGATCTTCCCACTTACTGTTCCTACAGATACCAAGGAAAATCAAGTTGTGTAGGGCATGTTGTGAGTAAAGTAGGAGAAAGAAAGGGGTTGAGATAAATAAACAAATAAAAAGGATTAAAGTAGGAGAGAGAAAGGGAGTAAAATTAAATTAATAATGTAATGGTGGACCATATGAAAGTGACGTGAGAGGGTAAATAGGGAAATTTGTGTTGCCAAATAAGGAATAAAACAAAAGAGGGAAGATCGTTTGGAAACACCCTTAAACGGAAAGAGGGAAGATCTTTAGGAAACGGAGGGAGTAATAATTAGCAATATTAGGTGGAATAGTAATTAGTAGTTGATTATTATTAGAAAAGTCATACTCTCTCAGTTTCCTAAAGATCTTTCCTCCTTCCGTTTAAGTGCGTTTCTGAAAAATCTTTCCTCTTTTACTTTATTCTTTATTTGGAATTTTTTCCCATTTATACCCTCTCATGTCCCTATTATATAGTCCACCATTACATTATTAATTCAATTTTACTCCCTTTCTCTTTCCTACTTTAACCCCTTTTTATTTGTTTATTTATCTTAACTCCTTTCTCTCTCCTACTTTACCCACCCCACACCCCCACACGAATGGATCATCCTTGGTATCTGTAGGAACAGTAACAAGGAAAATCTTTAGGAAACAGAGGGAGTATGTTATTACTGTAATATTTCTTCAATTTTTTTTTTGTCAAATAAGGCTAACATTAATAATAATCATAATCTCAATGTTTCGCAATATATTTTGTAGATCTCAATCACTTGTTTGTGTCTTTGTGAATTCATTTACTTGCATTAGTTGTTTAACATAAACTAAATATGCAAAACTTACATACTTAATAATATGGAAAATTTATCTTAGACCGATTTCTATTATGTATTTTAAGAGATATAATTAATATTACTACTATCTAAGTAACATATAATTATCAATTAATTAATCTATTTAAGATATAATTTATAATTATTATTATTAATAATTTCTTAATTGATAATTACATGATTTTTTATGGATAAACAATTTCAAAATCATCTAATAAGTTTAAGTTAGGTCTAATGAGCTCTAACGATGTTTTAATAAGTTCTAATCAAATCCAATACGTTTCACTTATGTCCAATCAGTTCCAATTGGCAACAAGTTTCAATAAGGTTTATTAAGTTTAAGTCAAATCTGATAGATGTTAATTAGATCTAGTAAGTTTCAATCAAGTTCAATAAATTTAACAATCCGACTTGCGTGGACCCGGTTCACACTAAAAATAGTGTGGACCAGGTCCAGGCACGTGACCCGTTATATCACTTTAATATACTATATCACTTTAACATACACTATATCACATTAACACACACTATATCACTTTAACACAACTTTAACACACACTATATCACTTTAACACCACTATATCATTTTAACACACACTATATCACTTTAACACACACTATATCACTTTAACATACACTATATCACTTTAAGATACACTATATCATTTTAATATACACTATATCATTTTAACATACACTATATCATATCAATATACACTATCATAAACTCACGTGATATGGATCGGGTGCAAACTAATTAGTTATTAGTTTTTTTATAAATTTAAATCAATTCAAAAAAATTCAATCCATTTCAGGTAATAAGTTTTTTTCGAGAGGTTCTCTCTCTACAATAGACTTCTCTCTCTAAAATTAAAATCAACTCAATTCTCATTTGCAAATCACTTCCTATATTTCTCTACAGTTATTACTCACAAAACAAATGCACTAAAACCAAACTAATCAGCCATCTCTCCTTCTCGCACTTTTCTTATTCGAATTCATGCTAGAATCAAATAAATTGCAAAGTTTAAATGGAACATTCTCAATCAACTTCTAATTTTGTTGTATGGCATAGGAAACAAGGTCCTGTCCTCAAAACACCAATCGAACATTTTACTAATCACCCTATTGATGTATCATTAGTCCTAGTGGGTAAGTTCCTAGATCAAAGGGATTTCCCAGTGAGACATGTTCAAGGCTGGGTAGATTCGTGGTACACAAGAGGAAGAATCATTGTCAAAAAGGAAGGCAACCTCTTTTTCTTCCATTGTCGTGAGGCTCAAGATAGGTCAGATATACTAGGATTATATGATACCATGAATTTCAGAGGGGCTCTACTTGTTTTAAAGGCTTGGAAACCGCTTGATTCATTTAAGTCATTCAACTTCTCGGAATCGGCAATATGGGTAAAAATTGAGGGCATCCCTCTGGTAATCAGTTCAAAGTCGTTAGCGAATTTAATATTCTCGCGAGTTGGGAAAACTCTTTATTTCGATGTAACATCAGGGCAACCAGGGATAAAAAAGCATTTTCGAGCCCTTGTTTGGATCAAGATAAAGGGTCCATTACTCCCAGGTATGTATCTGGAGATGCAGGAAGGTAGAACAATTTGGGTCGATCTAAGATACGAGGGAGTATATGTTTTCTGCAAGAGATGCGGAAGAGTTGGACATAAGAGTTCCTCGTGTTCTATGCCATGGGAAAAAGCTAAGGAAGCAATAGAAAAAGCAATCTCTGATGCGTGCATCCCCGAAACTCCGGTGATGTTGGGTAGTTCAAATGCTTCTTTATACTCAAACAAAATTATCGGCCTTCCACACTCACAGGAATTCATGACTACGGTCGTTAAGCTAAACGAACCTCGTCGTCCACCCTCGGATGTTTATTCCAGCAGTAGCTCGGACAATGACGATGATAGGGATGACATGCATAATTCAGTAGATGAGGAGATGTGCAACGTGAACTCGGATCCGGAGCAGCATCATAACGGAAGTGGACCCGAGGGAGGAGTTAATTCAGGCCCAACAAGTAGGCCACCATATGGGTCTGGCCATCAACAGTGGGAGGAAGGGGGGCCCAGCAATTGGCATGAGATGGAAATTAATTCTCCTTCGCAGCATTTGGCCCTCTCAACAGTCATTAAAACTAAGTGCAAGAATGTACTTTCACTTAAGTCCCCATCATTTAAAAGAACCAAGAGAAAGAAATGTGGGTCTTGGGTGGATAAGATGAATTATCTGCAAAATTCAGAAGCCATCATTCATCAGCCGCCGAAATCAAAAACGAAATCAAAAATAAAAACTAATCAGACCCCCTTGCATTTTCTCTCTCATCAATGTAAACTCCCTGCTACCCACATTACCCCATTAAACCCGTTTGAAAAACTTAAACCCCACCAAATTGGGTCCTTTCTCCCTCTAAATTATAATTCCATAAATAGGAATACCACCTCTCTCTCCTCATTTAACTCTCTATCCACTACCTCCTCTTCACGTGGGAAAGATACCAAGATGGAATCCAACAAATCCTCTCCACACTCCTCAAACTCAATAACCCAACCCTACCCTTTCACTTTAACCCCTCAAAACCCACAAAACTTTGCTGAGAATATTCCACAAAACATAAATATAGTTCCTGTCAATGAGAATATGGGAATGCTTCAACAAGATGCTTTTGGTAGCCACGTCAACGCAGGGGTTTTAAATATTCCATGGGAAAATTCCACTACACCTAACAGTTTGTCCTCTTACTTTAATTCTGAAAATGCTCTCTTTGGAGGGGCCCCACTCTTAGAACCCTTCTCTATAAGTGATCCAATTGACTGGAATGAGCTGCAAAGTTTCCTATAAAGCCAAAGTCTTAGTCTCTCTCCTCAAACCCCCCTGCATTTACCGGGTTCTCACTCTTCCCTACAAACAGGGTCTTCGAGCTCTTATCACTCAGCAGTAGCAGGAGTTCCGGCGAACGAATTTGCAGATCTCCGCATCTTTCCGGCTTGGCAGACCTCCTACACCTTTAATATGGATGGCAATGGCATAGATGGAAACCTCTTGGGGAAAAGAAAATTGGATGCCTTGAGTGAAGTCCTTGAAGTGGCTGGAAAGCATCAAGAGTCTTTGGTGGATGTCCCAGTTCAAACCGCAACGGTGGAAGTCAACATCAGCGAAAAACCGAAGTCGGTGGAACAAGGTAACAATGAGATCAAGCAAGCTGCTGTGGAAAAATCTCAAACTGAACAAACAAAGGCTGGCCAAAGCCCTCAAAAAGGAGTGAAGATTGCGAAGATTAAATCTAAGAACGAAGTTGGCAAGAAAGTAGGTAAAATTATGAAGGGTAAGGCTTCCCTATTTTCTGAAAAATTAAGTTCTCTTCAACCTGTGAAAGTCGAGCCAAACAGTAGGACTATGGGCCGACCACCGAAGCCCAAAAGGAAAATAGTACAGGCTTTAGTTTGTGAAAAGAAGCGCAAATTTGTGGAGTTTGAACCCCTGCTGGAAGCTTTCAAAAGTGAAGTTACCTTAGACCTTCATAAATGGATCTCAGACAAGAGACAGGAAATTCTCCACAAATTTAAAAAATTCAAGTACATGGCGATTTTTGGTGAGGAAGGCCTTGAGACTGGGCCGAAACAATCTCTAGGCGCCCCATGAGGATTATGGCTTGGAATTGTAGGGGTCTTAAAACAGCGGACTCCCCTACGATTCCATTCCTGGGTTGGCTAGTCCGCAAGTTCAATCCACAAATCTTGTTCCTATCTGAAACAAAATCTGATGCAACAACAACTAACAAACTAGCTCTGTATTTAGGGTATCCCAGTGTTGCCACTGTTGATCCTATAAATAATGCAGGTGGCCTAGCCTTATTTTGGTGTCATGATGTATATATAGAAATCGGATCTAAGTCTCCTAACTATTTTGCATGTATTATAAATGATGTAGTGGATAAGCTAATATATAAATGGAACCTGCTTTTGTTGTATGGCTCGCCCTACTTAGAACACCGGGAAGAAGTATGGGAAAATATAACACAGGAACTTAGTCAAAATACCCTGGATAGTGTTATAATGGGGGATTTCAATCAAGTAGAATATCTTAGTCAGAAAATGGGAGGCTCAGATCATATCTTGGGCAAGGAGCAATTTGCCAACTGGAGGAGGCATTTGGGGTTAACAGAAATACCATTCCATGGGCAAAATTTCACATGGTGTAATAATAGATCTGGGACTGATAGAATATACGAAAGACTTGACAGAGTCTATGCTACGGAGAATTGGCTGCACCACAAGACGGAAGCTACAGTTCTAAATCTCCCTATTCTAATCTCTGATCATAGTCCCATCCTGCTCATTACATCACCGACAACAACAAAAAAGAAAACGCCTTTCAAAATGGAAGCGTGGTGTCTAGACTTCAGAGAGATCTCGAATATAATCTCGGACCAATGGCAAATCCCGGTTAACGGATCGCCGATGTTCAGATTAGCTCAGAAATGTCGTCAAATCCGTTTTCGACTATTCAAATGGTGTAAGGATTATAAACAGAATCATGATATCAGCTGGGAAGTAGGGCTAGAGAAGTGTGGGAAAATTCAAGCCAATCTACCAGTCGAGCATGGCGGGATAGCTGATGAGAAAGTTAAAAAGGAAGTACGAGAAATGGTAGACATTCAATTGCAATTTTGGCAACAAAGAGTTAAAAACAAATGGAGGGCGTGGGAGGATTCTAACTCCAAATGGTTCTTCAGAAAGGCAAAACGACAAAAACGTCGAAATGAGATTTTAATGCTTAAAACTGCAGAGGGAAATTGGGTTTCAAACAAGGATGACATTCATCAGGAGATCCTAAATCATTTTTCTCGCATATATCAGGGCGCTCATCATGATGATAATTACTGGGAAGAACTTGGATCTATCCAAAATCTTATCCCTCAAATAACCCTCGAACAGCAGCTCAACCTGGTCAAACCGATCACATTAGAGGAAGTTAAGCAAGTGATTTTTCAAATGGGCAGTCTCAAAGCCCCAGGGCCGGATGGAATCCCAGCTTTGTTTTATCAGAAATATTGGTCTATAGTGGGAAAAGATATCTGGCAAGCGGTATCTCATTTCTTCTCTTCGGGATATCTTCTTAAAGAGTGGAACTGTACCAACATATGTCTAATTCCGAAGAAGGAGAGACCAGAAGAAGCAAGCCAATTCCGTCCAATAAGCCTGTGCAATGTGATATACAAAGCTATATCAAAGATTATCTCCAACAGACTTAAACCGATTTTGAAAAGTGTTGTCTCTCCTTATCAAAATGCTTTCGTCCCGGGGAGGCTCATGTCAGATAATTGTCTCATTGCACATGAGCTAGTGAGTGGTATCAAGCAACGGACGAGGGGAAAGCAATATTATGCCGCTCTAAAAATTGATATGTTCAAAGCCTATGACAAGGTTGACTGGAACTTCCTCCACTGGCTTCTCACCCAAATGAAAATTCCAGCTATTTGTTGTCACTGGATCATGCAGTGCGTCACCACCGTCTCGTACTCCATTCTCATAAACGGAGAGCCTTCGCAGAGGTTAGGGAGATCCTTTATCTTCATATCTTTTTATTCTTGTCATGGAAATTCTATCTAGATTACTAACGAAAGCTTCTGAGGAAAAAATTATTCATGGCATAAAACTTCCTAGAACAGGGCCGTCGATTTCTCACTTATTTTTAGCAGATGATGCCCTAATATTCTTCAAAGCTTCACCAGAATCATGTGCAGGGGTCAAAAGCATACTGGAAAGATTCAGTAGATTGTCAGGAGAAGTAATCAACTTTAATAAATCTCTCATTATGTTCAGCCCCAATACGCCAATAGAGAGTCGACAACAAATGAGGGAAATTGTTAATACTCCTGATGCCGAGTCAATCGGGAAATACCTAGGATGCAATGTCGAAGTGAATGGAAGATCATCTAGACAATTCCTTCCTCTAGTAGAAAAAGTTGAGAATCGACTTTCAAGGTGGCATCATCTTTCCCTATCCATTGCAGGAAGAATGCTTCTCATAAACAGTGTTCTTTCTATGCTCAGCCTCAATATCCTTAGTGTGTTCCTCATCCCAAAGGCAATAGCAGATAAGTTAAACTCAATTTTTGCCCGGTTTCTTTGGGCGGGGACACGAGAAACAAAACCAATTTACTGGAAGAGCAAGGCTACTCTAGAACTTCCGAAGGGGAGTGGAGGTCTTGGAATACGGAATGTACATCTTTTTAATAAAGCGATTCTGGCGAAGCAAGCAACTAGGATCCATAACTCACCACAATCGTTGATTTCTCGGGTCTACCGTGCCAAATACAGAAACACCCCGGTAAACATGGTTATGCAAAAATACAAGATAGGAAGAGTGTCTTGGGGTTTCCGGGGGCTCTGCAGGTCGATTCAGGATTGTTCACATGGTTTTATTAAATTGATAGGGGATGGAGCCACCACTAATATTCTGGAAGACAAATGGTTAAAGGGTGGGTCCATTAAGTTGAAACCCGGCATAAATCTCGAAAACTTGGGTCTGCATCAAGTAAGGGATCTAATGTGTCCAGAAAATAATTCATGGAATGCACCGCTCATATGGAGGACTTTCTCTCCTGAAACCTCAAACAGAATTTTGTCTACGTACCTCCCACAAGAATCATTCCAAGACCAATATGCATGGAGTGAGTCCAAATCAGGATCGGTAAGAGTGAAGGATATGTATATACATCTTCTAAAACAAAGAGGAGAGCTTGAAGAAGGAAAAAATCGCAGACTTTTTTGGAGTAAGTTATGGGCATCAAACCTTAGACCTAAATGGAAAATTTTCATTTGGAGGATTATCAATAACGCCATTGCCACAAACTACAATTTGAGAAAACGCAACATTCCCGTATCTCCAACTTGCTATTTGTGTCATCAGCAAGAGGAGGATGAAAAACATCTGTTTCGAGATTGCGAAATTTCTGCCCGTGTTTGGTTAGGCTCATCCCTTGGCATCAAAACGTCTGCGAGTCACATTATTCCGCTAGCAGATTGGATATGTAATTTTCTGAGGTTATTTTGGAAGGAAGATGGAATCAATTCGGAAAGAGCCACCGAGTTCGTAGTCATTCTCTGGTCAATTTGGATCCATAGAAATGGTATCGCCTTCAAACAAATAAATGAGGACCCTTCTATGATTATTCATAGGAAAATCGCCCTCCCCAAAGAATGGGAGGAGAGCAAAAATATTACGGCAACAACTCGAAAAAGTGGCGATGAACCAATCGGAGCTCAGCAGGATGTCTCTACTTCCCACGTCTCAAACCATCAACAAGGTTTGTGCGTGATGGCAGTTGATGGAGCCTGGAAGTGTTACAAGGATAAGTTTCCAAGAGCAGGAATCGGATGGGCAGCAAGGGTGAATGGTTTGAATGTCTTCGAAGGTAATTCTATAGTTGTCACCTCGTCGTCCCTACAAACAGAAGCTTACGCTGTATACAGGGGTATATTCGAAGCAAAAATGAGAGGAATACAACACATCCAGATTCACACGGATTCAGTGGAAGTTGTCAGAGCAATCGATAGCCAACATCAACCATTCGAGATTGCCACCCTAGTTCATGATATCAGAGCCCTACGTAGGGAGTTTAGTTATTGTAGAATAAAGAAAACCAGTAGAATGGAGGTAACTCTAGCTCATAGATTAGCAACAGCAGCTAGACATGGTAAGTTAATAATCTAATTGGTTTGTTTGTTCTTGTCGCCAAAAAAAAAAAAAAAAAGAAAAGCTTCATAAAACTATTTTTTTTTTTTTTTATTACACCAACACAGCCCACTCCCCTCCGTAGTCTCCGTGGGCGGAAACCTCGAAGCCGCAAATCTATCAAACCAACCAAGTCCAACACCAAGTCACCAACCCAGTCACAAATCACAATCACACCAAGTCACCAACTATATAAACATAGAAACCAAAAAATTAAAAAAGTAGAGAAGAAACAGAGAAAGTGTTTCTCTGTGAAGTAAGTGAAGTGAGAAAGAGAGAAATCAATCAATCAATCAATCAATCAATCAATCAAAGCTCTCATCAGATCTAACAATGGCGGCAGCAGCAGTTGCAAATGGCGATATTTTCGCCGCAAAATCTTCTCCTACCGTTGGAAGATTCTCGACGGTTTACAGTGAACTTCAAAGAAGTCGCATCGATCATTCCCTTCCTCTTCCTCGCGTTCTCAACGGTAACTTTACCGTTGTTGACGGTCCTAAAAGTTCCGCCGCCGGAAATCCTGGTATAGTATATCTTTCGAACATTTTGATCCTTTTAATGTCTCAAATTTTGATATTTGCTTGATTGTACAGAAGTTTGTGCAAATCTAGTGAATGTGACTGAGAAAAGAGGAAATCTGCAATTATTTGATTGTCAGAACTATTTGTGTTTGCAATTTTAAATTACTCATATCAAATCGAGAAATGAAAGGCTGAAAGTTTAATTAGTTGTAAATTTGCTTGCTAATGTTGAAGCTTGTGCGAGTTAAGTAAAAAATAGGTGCAAATTTGTGAATGGAAGAATATGATTTGATCATGTTTTTATTGTTTGCTGGTGAAAATTTCTGGATCCGAAGTTATGTATGTTTTGCTTTTAACTAGATTTTTTTTTTTTTTTATAAAAAAAGTAATGTTTATAGGTTTTGAAGAATGATTTCGGCATATTTGATTCGGATTTGGTCTGTTTTCTTCTGCATTGAAGTGTAGTAGTATTACTTTGTGTTTTTTAGAGCTTTATGTTGATTATGTTGGGAATATGTAAAGGAGTGAAACTGTTAGATTCTCTCTTTTTGAGCGTCTCAGCGATTATATGCACATTTCGATGTTGGTATAATGCTATGACTTGTTAGCTGATTGTACAGAAATGTCAAAATTTCATCAAAAGATAAAAAAAATTGGGGAACTATTTTCAAGAATGATGACCTTTAGCGAGTAGGCATTACGAATTTGGAAGGACTTTCTATCTTGATTCTTGTTTGCTGTATTTTTGTAATATTTATGGAGTATGGTTGTAATGGTACTTGGTTTTTGCAGATGAGATTGCAAAACTTTTTCCTAGCTTGTATGGGCAACCATCATCAGTAATGGTACCGAGCGACTCTGAGGGACTGTCATCGAGTCAGAAGCTCAAAATTGGTGTCGTCTTATCAGGAGGGCAAGCACCAGGAGGCCACAATGTCATTTGTGGGATCTTTGGTACGTGCTTCACAAGCTCATGTGTAGCTTCTTTCTGGAGATTTATAATGTCAAGATACTTATGCAATCTAATTGATTGAGTTGTTTCGTAAATGTGTGCTTGCCATTTGTTGGTAGATTACTTGCAAGCTCGTGCCAAGGGTAGCGTCGTGTATGGATTCAGGGGTGGGCCTGCTGGGATCATGAAGGGCAAATATGTAGAGCTCACATGGGACTTTGTCCATCCTTACAGAAATCAGGTAAGGCTTATTGAGGATTGCAATTGATTACAACAGCCTATTTGTTCTATTTAATGTACTATTCAAATTGCAAAAGGGGTATTGCTAGTGCTTCTATATTTGGTAAATATGCTGTAGTTGATTCTAAGTCAGAACTTGTTTGTCAAATTTAATATGAAGTATTAACCAAAGTATGCCTCACAATAAACTGCTAATATTATAAGGAATCTGGACACCATACAACTGGTGTTCCCTAAAACCAAAAAGCTTTGGCATACCTGTGTATGGCTGACTTTGTGGTGATGCCGACAGTTCATTTTGAGGTCAAGGTATTATTAGGTTTTTGCTTTTGTTAAGCTGAATATCTCTTTGTTCAGGGTGGATTTGACATGATTTGTAGTGGTAGAGACAAGATTGAAACTCCAGAACAGGCAAGTAAATCCTTGTTCATTCCTGTTCTCCCCATCTCCTTGTTTTTGAATGCTGTTTCACTTTGAGTATTAACTATTTACTTCTGATTTCAGTTTAAACAAGCAGAAGAGACAGCAATGAAACTAGATTTGGATGGCCTTGTTGTTATCGGTGGAGATGACTCTAATACTAATGCTTGTCTTCTTGCTGAGAACTTCAGGTATAGACATAACTATTAGTTTCACAATGTAGTTTCAACATATTTTGTGTTTAAGTTTAATCCATTGCACACCCAATAAAACAAGCCCAAAGTCTTTTCGGTTGTAACAACAAATGCGTTTTTTTTATATCTACAATTTGGTCTTTAACTGAAATATAATCTTATGATGTTAACTTACTCTTTTTTTATTAATCAGGGGTAAAAATATGAAGACTCGTGTCATTGGCTGCCCAAAGACCATTGATGGTGATCTGAAGTGCAAAGAAGTCCCAACAAGTTTTGGGTTTGATACTGCTTGCAAGGTGATTTTAAGAGTTGGCAACAACCACTTTCGTTTCCTCCTATTGTATGACCATAACGTTTAGCAAGTATATTCTTTAAGTCTGATGAGTATTGTGCAGTTTACTTCTTTGGTTTACATACATATTATAAATAATGCTCCATTATGCAGATATATGCTGAAATGATTGGAAATGTTATGATTGATGCTCGTTCAACTGGGAAGTACTATCACTGTAAGTACAAGGATACTGTGCTAAAATATCCTGTCACATGCATTAGTGCTCCTCACTTTACCCATATACAGTTCATTGTCTGTGACATACTACAAGAACTTGTATATGCTAAAGCATAAAACTGGTATTGTATATGCTTTTTAATAGAAGAATTCAGAAATTCTCAAACCCTTTGCTGATTTTGCATTCCATCTAGGAAGCCTTGAGTAAATGTTGTTTAGATTGTTCTGTATGTTTAAACTTGTTTATGTTGTATCCGTGATCTATATTTAGACAGTATGCCATTTACTAATTGTGATATATCTTCATCGATGGTTTCATTAGATAATTAGTCATGGGCTTGCTAGTTTGTACTTTGTAATCATCATGTTTAGAGTCATATATGTATGGCCTCATTGTTTTCCTATTATTTGGTCATTTTTGTCTTGCTGGGTTTAACGTAATATGCTGTATATGTGTGCATATCCAGTCGTTCGGCTCATGGGTCGTGCTGCCTCACACATCACCTTGGAATGTGCTCTGCAGACTCATCCAAACATCAGTCTTATCGGAGAAGAGGTAAGTTGCTCTCAGTTGACCTTCCAGATTTTCATTTTTAAGTGCTTATACTTGGTTAATGTGTTTTTTTTTCTTACAGGTGTACTATGTGTTTTCGCTTTTCATCATCAAATATAATTTGTCAAATAGTTTCACTGTTTAATCCAAACAAAAGTTGCCCCAGCCTAGATTGACCTAAGACGTGATGAACTTGGTCTCCCGTGGCTGAAGATATACTTTTCATGCTGAATTCTTGGTCCTAATGTAAATCTTACTGCAGGTCTATGCCAAGAAACAGACCTTGAAAAATGTGACAGATTACATGGTTGATATTATCTGCAAACGAGCTGAACTTGGCTACAATTATGGTGTAATACTGATACCAGAAGGCTTGATTGATTTTATCCCTGAGGTACAGAGCGAGTCTTTCTGTCAAGGCTCCGGACTTGTTTGATATTTTGTTAGGATACTATAGCATTTACTTTTAGTCCCTTATAGTAGTATTAATACTTTGCCTTTGCGGATTTCAGGTTCAGAAGCTCATTGCTGAGCTAAATGAGATATTGGCCCATGAGGCTGTTGATGAAGCTGGTCTGTGGAAGAAGAAACTGACATCTCAGTCTTTGGTGCTGTTTGATTTTCTACCACAAGCCATTCAGGAACAACTGATGCTTGAGAGAGATCCACATGGAAATGTCCAAGTGAGTGTATAGCTTTATTACTCACGTCTTGATGGATTTGCTGGAGATAGTGTGCAATTTGTCAAAAAAAAAAGAAGAAATTTTTATGCAGGTGCATTTTCTAATCTTTGGTTTTTTTATAGGTTGCCAAGATTGAGACAGAAAAAATGCTTATCCAGATGGTTGAGACTGAGCTGAAGAAAAGGAAGGAACAAGGTGTATACAAGCAGCACTTTAGCGGGCAATCTCACTTTTTCGGGTATAGATCATTAGGCTAGCCTGGAAGTTGTTTAGCTCATTGAGTTTACTTTATTATTCCTTAGATCAGGGCAGAGAACACTTCTTTGCTAACTCATATTTCGAAAGAAACCAGTTTTATTTTGCATTTGAAGAACTTCTTTTTCATTTTGGTAAAATGAATACGAAGAAAGAAGAGTTGCATTACCTGTTCCCAGAATTTTAATATCATAATTCATAGATGGCACATGCCTGTTAATGAATGGAAATTTATTCCCCTTTCTAGGGGAAGGGGTTATTTATTAAGAATTGTATCAATACCAATTTGTCTGCCTCTAGTAGCATAGCTTACTAATTTTTTTTTTTTTTTTACAGATATGAGGGGAGGTGTGGTTTGCCCACTAATTTTGATTCTTCATATTGTTATGCATTGGGATACGCTGCTGGAGCTCTACTTCATGCTGGGAAGACTGGACTGATATCATCGGTATGTTGTCTTTTTCTTATACTTCCTCCGTTTTTTTTAGATGTTACACTTTCTATTTTAGGAAGTTTTAAATTAGATGTTACACTTTTATTTTGGGTAATAACTTCTCTCTATCTCTCTCCTATCACATGTTCACATGGGACCCTTTTGTTTTTCATTCTCTCTCTATCTCTCTCCTCTCCAAAAATTACCTAGGAGTCCGTGATTTGAAAAGTGTAACATCTAATAAAAAACGGAGGAAGTATACGTATTTGTAGACTTTCCTACTTCATTCTTTTAATATTTTTGAACTCTTTTTTTTTTTGGGTGGTGGATTGGGGCGGGGGCAGAGGGGGTAGGTGTTGGAATACCTAGTTATACTTTGAACTTTGCAAAGAGTCCTATAGAAAACAAACCTTTCCAGAACCAGTAATCAAAACAAGAGGGTCTTGAATTTCTTAGTTCTTGAATTGGGTAATGGAGACAATGGTGGTATTTGGTAAATGGCTTTTAGGTGGCTTTTTCATCGTCTTTTGACTTTTTCATGTGGTTAAACGCCAAAAAAAGTGCTTGGTAAATAAGGATTCGAGTGGCTAAAAAGCTAGCTTTTTTGTCAACATATAAAAACTGCTTTTACTAGTTTTTTCTATCGGTTTTATGACTTTTTACTTCCATTTGACACTAAGGCTCCGTTTGGTAGAGCGTAAAACATTTTCAATGTAAAATGATTTTCATGAAAAATAATTTACAATAGAAAATACAATTCCAAAATTAGTTTTCCGTTGTTTGGTTTCATGTAAGAAAAATGATGAAAGGAAAGTAAAATGAAAGGGAAAGTAAGGACGTAGAGAGGGGAGTGTACAAGAGAGATACGGAAAATAGTTTTCCCTTCATTTTGAAAAGAAAATGGTTTTACATAATTGGGAGAGTAACTTTACCCCAAGGGAAAATGGTTTTACACTCTTTTGCCAACCGAACAATGTAAAATTGAAAATAAAGGAAAACAGTTTTCCGAGAAAACGTTTTACGCGCTACCAAACGGAGCCTAAACAGCAAACACCAACAATTGATTTTACCAAGCATATTGAGAAATAGCCAATAGTCACAAGCAGCACAAACAACCACTACAAATAACTAGTCAAACCAGCCAAGTAAAACAACTAACAGTCAAACACCCCCAATAGGCGATATGAAGATGAATATAGGTGGTGGTAGTAGTTCCCATTCCATCTCTCCTTCCTTTACTACATTATCAATGCAACATCACCCCCTTGATTGAGGGGTGGATCTATTTGACTCTCATAGGGTTTAACTGCATTGTTATTTTGTAAAATTTTGACTAAGTTGCTAGGTCCAGTTCGATTTTTAAGATAAAAATCCCATTTCTTGCACCCCCATTCTTAAAAGATATGAGTCATGTATGATAAAAGACAGAAGTCGAAAGTAAGTGTTAGGATATTGGCACATTGACCTCATGAGTAAAAAGAGATCCATGTTAATATACTTTTGACATACTTTATTTTACTACAAATATAGAGATCAACTTTTTCTTTTACTGTTTTGTTATCAAATTAAACTTTATTTTGCACCCTCATTTGAATATTTTGGTTCCGCAACTGCCTTGATACATCTTTATAAGAAAGACATGTGAAGAGGAGAGCGATAGAGATAGAGATAGTGATAGATAAAGACTGGGACCCATGTGATAGGAAAGAGATAGAGAGAAGATATCACCAGATAAGAAAGTGTTGCAATTGATGAATGGAGGAAGTATACCCATCCACCTTTTATCTTTTTTTCTATTGCCCCCTTAAATAATTGCACCCAATTCAAGCTTGCCCTTATTGTTGATGGTAACAAAATACCCTCCATACACCAGAAACATCAATGCTGATATTAATTAAATAGTAGCATTTGTGCTGCCAATACGACAGCATAAAAATCCTAGACATACTTGTGTGGAGTATAAAGCATTTCAGCCAATAACCTGGCAGCATGTTAAGTTTATTCTGCTTCCCTAGATGTAAATATATATGAAATTTGATAAGCAAGATTCTAGCGGGTGCTTCCTTTCTATTGACTTGCTGAAACTTCTGAGTGACCTCTACTCCAAGTTCATATGTTCGTGGAGAGCCACTGGAAAAAAAAATTCAGCCAGCTTCGGATGCCTGTTTACAGTAAATCATTTCCTGTCCGTAATTCTATTTTCTGCTTGACCAAATATGGTTTTTTAGTGCCGGACAAAGATATGGCTTGAGAATGACGTTCTCTGCTAGACCAATATGCGGTTGCTTAGTACTGGACAAATATATGGCTTGAGAATGACATGCTGTGCTAGACCACTCTACAAAATGGCATGTTAAAATGATTGGGTAGTGGTTTAGTAATGATTGAACTAGAATCAATTCTGAGTTTTTCCGTGAGGATGGTTTTTGAAGTGCTTGCCAAACAGAGAACCACTAGATCTGTCATTTCTGATAGCACTCTTTTCCCTTTAAGTCTTTAAGTTTCTAAGAGGTGACCAAGCACTATTCCCCAATCATTGAAACTTCATTCAGTATCAAACTCTAACAAAAATGAGTCTATTTACCGCAACTGATAATGAACAGTGAACTAATTTCATATCAGGGGAACACAAACATCAAATGCTATTGTCCAAGCTTTCTTTCTTCCATCTGTACCCTCACCCAGCTAATGGATTACCTATTCTGGGAGTAATTTCTTGACATAGTCTTAACTTTGACCTAAATAATACTGAGTCCTTAACTTGCTTTTGCACATAGGAAGGTTGAGAATAATATTGCAAAATTCCAACCTAAAATGATAATATATAGTTAGGGCATTATGCACACAACTACACAAGTATTAGGTGTCAGCTAGGTAACAGAGTCATGGACACTTCTAGAATGCAGATTGTCTTGTATTGGGATTTAAAAAATCTAACACATTTTGGGAACACAAAAACTGTTCTATCACTATATTTTTTTAAAATCTCCCTTTTTCATGTCTCTATATACTGTATCTATGTCCATGTCTCTATATACTGTATCTATGTCCATGTCCGTCTCCTTGCGGCTTGCAGCACAGGATTGGCAGTGTCAAGCTAAACAATGTATATCATCAACGAGTCTAGTTCTTCCTTAAAATCCGTTATCTTGTTCATGAACCCTTTTTCTCTCCCCCCCCCTCCCCTAAAGCACCAAAAATGCGTTTACTTCTAGCTGTGCATGCATATATGTTTGGGCCTTATTTTCTTTTTCGTTGCAGGTAGGAAATCTCACTGCACCTGTTGATGAATGGACTGTTGGTGGAACACCATTGACTGCTCTAATGGATGTGGAAAGAAGACATGGTACTTTCTAATCATATTATAGTGACTAAATATTGAGCATTCATAAATTAACCTGCTAACATCAGATGAAAAAAACTTCACAACTCAAAGAGTGGTTGAGAAACGGCACTTTCTCTTCGCCTGGAGACAAACGTATCTGACATGTTGACCTCCCAGATCCTGTCTTAGTTGGACCACGAATTTACAATTGCATGCCACATTAGGAGGAGAACATGGAAACATAGGAGGAGAACATGGAAACATATAGTAAAATAGAGAAATAAGTTTGGATTAATGTATATTAATGCTTTGGTGAAGAGTTGGAAGGTAGCTTATGGATGGAGTTTTTCATCAATTATCCTGTCTGCATAACTGTAGAACATTAATTATTATTTTGCAAGACTAAATTATCCTGTGTTTGCTGTCTCTTCTTTTTATCTGAAAATGCAATAACGATTACGTCCTTTTCGCTTGGCAGGAAAGTTCAAGCCAGTGATTAAGAAGGCCATGGTGGAACTGGATGGTATATGTTGTATATTTGCAATTTCACTTTGGATGCACTTACTAAAATTATTGAAATGCTCTACATCCTTGGAAAATTTTAGTTTGAGAATTGAACTCATTTAATCTTTATGTTAAGCAATCGATTTTCCTAATTTTCTATCTGTAGGTGCACCATTTAAGAAGTTCGCATCCATGAGAGATGACTGGGCCATCAATAATCGGTACATTAGCCCTGGTAAGTTGTGCTCGTGCACTGTGATCATCAGCCAAGTGCAACTACTAAAGAGTTCATCTATGCATTCCTGTTTGTTCTAAAATGCTTTTCTTCTGTATATTAGGTCCCATTCAATTCGTTGGCCCTACATCAGATGCTGTCAATCATACCCTGTTACTCGAGATCGGGGCTCAAGTCTAAGACTATAAGAGTTTTTCCATGTTAGTCTTTTAGGATATTTCGCCCAAGTGAAGGTATTTCTAGGTTGGATAATTATATATTCCCTGATGCACATGTTGCATGTTTACTAAAATGGGATTCAGAGCTGTGGCTTGTGCAACCTTTTCAATGTGATATGTGGTCGTGGGTAGGCTTCTGGAAGATATAAATTCCGATTTAGGTTCCTTCACATTTGTGACTAGGATTTGTATGATCAGTTGTGCTTCGCCCTCTAATGGATCATTTTTCTGTGCGTAGCATGATTTGGTTTGCAACTTTTATTTTCTTATTATAAATCGGGAGATGTTTTGCTTCTAGAAATACTGGTTTACGTCGTATATTCTGGGGGTATGTTTGAGAAGATATTAATAAAAAAAAATCTAGATGATTTATATATTTTCGTGTTATTTTACTGAATTGACTGTTGAGCCAACTTCGGACACAACTTTAGTTTACTGAATTGAGTTTTAATCAATTTATTGCACTGTATTCTTCTAAAAAAATCTACGGTATTAAATTTGTTTTTGAGGGGAATTTACGGTATTTAATTAGCGGCAAGAAGTAGCCACAGTAAAATGATTTTGGGATGGACAGAAACTAAACTTACTTTTGAAAAGGGTTTTGTTGGTGGATCATGACTTGTGTGAGCTTCAAATAAAACCAATGGTGAACATTCGGAGCGCAAGAGTGCTGGAGGGCCATCTTAAGCATCTTTCTCATAAATTGATTTCTCATTTGTGTGATGACTGTACATTGATTATGGAATATTCTCTTAAGTGTGATATATTGTCTCCCTCTACATCAGTCGTCACAAATAATTTAGACATGTTTTATATATACTACTCTCTTCATTTTTTTAATTGCTAAATTTTTCTTAAATGGTTATTTCTTTTTAATTGCTACATTTTTCTTATTTGGAATACTTAGCCCACCATAAAGTAATACTATTATCCCCTCAAAAAAAAAAAGAGTAATACTATTATAATTGTTTTTCTCATTTTCCACCCAAAGTAATACTTTATCACTTTTTTCATTATTTTACATTATATAGGCCAAAAAGCACCATTCAAAAAATTTGAAAGTGACATCGCCTAGATTATTGTGCATGCAACAATGTCACAAACAAAAAAAAGAAACGGAGGGAATATTCATTAATAGTTTATAGAGGTAAATTTACACCCCCTAACATAGATAAAATTTAGTAAAATTAAGGCTATTAATGATCAATTATTCCGTCTTTTTATATATTTCATATTGACTTGAACACTTGTCAATGTATAACTTTGATCACTAATATATCTGAAATTATTTCATAAATAAAAAATTTTAAAAATTGATATTATTATTATATGTGTCGAGACAAATTTAACGACATCATGGATGCTAATATCGATTTTTTATACATCTATAAAAAAAGATAGTCAAAATAGAGCATTTATTTAAAAAGAAAGGGAATATTATTTTGACCTGGATTGCATTTTCTAATAAACCACAACTTTTATATAGACCATATTACATTAAAATTAATTTAGTCCCATGAACTAAAAGCGGATGCAACTACAGGAGATCTGTTATATTGGCGAGATGGCACAAATGGTAAGTTCTCTATACGATCGACTATGAGTATTATGCGCAATGATCATGATGTCCTTGATGATGGTTGTTGGAACTTAATTTGGAATGATCCAGTGCAACAAAGAATTAGAGCGTTCTTGTGGATTGTTGGGCATGCATGACAAGGTGCTTGGTAATTCAGCTAGGATCAAGCGTCACTTAACAAACGATCCAAGTTGCTTCAATTGTGAAGCTAAAGACGAGTCCACTTTGCATATAATTCGAGATTGTCCTCTTGCTAAGGTGGTTTGGGAAAGGTTGGGAGGGCTAACAGATGACCCCGATTTTTTATTACAATCACTTCGAGATTGGATCGTTTATAACATGGGACACAAAGAAACTGAAGAAGGGTATCCAATTTGGGGCACGCTGTTTGGAGTCACGGTGTGGTGGGTTTGGAGGTGGAGGAACTGCTATGTCATTGGGAGGGGTCATGAAGTTCCTCATGATCTTGGAGGTTTTATTCATGTAAGGTACAACGAAATGAGGAGGAGCATTGAGATGGATTTGGAATCCTCGACTCAAACTCATAGGAAAGGGAAGGCGGAGGAGATTGGTATTGCTTGGAGGTACCCTTCCTACGGATGGTATGCCCTTAACATAGATGGTGCGGCTAAGGGGTGCCCAAGCCCAGCAGGAGGGGGAGCTATCACTATCCTCATATCTGCACTATTTTTCGGATTTTGTGGCTTGTAATTCTGGTAGAGCTGAGTTCTTGGCTCTCGATAAAGGCTTGATTCTTGCTCGAGACTTAAAGATTGGTCAACTGATTGTGCAAATGGATAATCTAGCCTATATCCAAGTTCTTCAACAACAAAATGCGTGTCGAGGCGAGAAGACACACTTCATTAAGCAATACATTGAGCTACATAATAAGCCAGATTGGAAAGTTCGGCTAATACACGTTTATCGCGAAGGGAATCGAGCAGCGAATTGGTTAGCCAATCATGGGATCACTTAACTCCAACCTTCCATTTTGTTTTCTTCAACCCCTATAGGCCTACATAGGATTGTAGATGAGGATATCATAGATGTTGTTGTCCCTCATTTGATTCCTCCTTAGTTTTCTATTGGTTTTGCTTTTGGTTCATAATTTACTCCTCTTAAGAAAAATATCTCAAAATATAAGACGAAAAATTCCCACCAAAACAAAATTGTAAGAAACTTTTGATGTTTTTAGTGTCCAAAGGAAAAAGCCTAATTTTCTTTTGGTTTTTTTTGGTGCTGACCTAACTTTCTTTTGAGACTAAAAATAAAGATGACGTGAGGATGTTAAAAGGGGCATTATGTAGTGATATTGGGGGGTTACTCTGGTTAGAAATCTAATAAGATTCTACCTTAAAATAAGTGGGTAAAAGCACTAGTCTTCATCTTCCATATATATTAACCCTTATTAGTCAATACTTGCTCGGTTGCTCCATTAAGGTTTCTCATTGATTACCATGTAATCGAGCCCTTATTAGTCCATATAGAACAATGCTGTGATAATTTAGCTATTCAATGATTAATGATGATCAAAAGAGGAGTTACGGTGTGTCATGTCTTTGGAGAAGGAAACTGCGCTCCTCACTGGCTCGTCAACAACAAAGTGGCTCAACCTCTTATACTTGTAGTCTTAGCTAGAGAGCTTACTTTTACCTCTTAATCGTACTTTAGATGAGGACAAGGCGTGGCTTTGCCACGACTCATTCGTCCTTTATGTTTTGTTTGGTAGGAAGGATTTGGATGAAAAAGAAAGGAAAGGAAAGGAAAGGAAAGGAAAGGTAAAAACAAATTTTTTCATGTTTGATAAAAGAAAATAAAAGGGGTTTGATCGGAAAGGATAGGAAGTGAAAGGAAAAGAATACTCTTAAATCCTTGCTTTCGGAAAATAATACTCTTAAATCCTTGCTTTCCTTTCCTCCCAAAATCGAAGGAATTTGACAGGAAAGAAAACTAACAAGCTTTCTACCTACGTTTGTTATTCCCAGTGGCGGAGCCAGCAGGGGGGACATGGGGACAAATGTCCCATCACTTCAAAAGAAAATTGAAAAAAACGAAAAAAACACACTGAGCAGACGCGTGAAAGTGAGGAAGAGAGAGAATTTTTTTAAAATAAACACAGTGAAAGGAAGAGAGAAACTTAAAAACGGAAAACCCTAAACTCGGTGGCGGAACGACGACCGGTTGACCGCACATTTGCATTCACCGGAGACGACGACGACGAGCGGTGAGAAAGAGGAACGAAGTCACGAACTTCGAACGAAGGAGTCGGGAGCGGTGAGGAAGAGCCGAAGAGGAATGAAGCCACGAAGCGAGTGCGACAGAGTCAGGAGACGAAGCAACGCTGCCATCCCCACCGCCCACGTCCAGTCGGCGTCGCAGACCTCCCGAGACGCCCAGTCACTGACTGTCGCTTCAGTCAGTCAGTAAGTTTTTTAAACCCTAAGTTTTAGCTTTAGTTTTTTTTAGGTAATATTTACATTGTTTGGTTGTGAATTATGATAATTGTGAAATGTTGATTTGTGATTGTGGATCTATGGTTGTTGATTGATTTGTTGTTGGTTTGGAATTGGTCATGAACTCATGATTTAGGAAATTCTTAGTTTGTAATTCGAATTTCTAATTAAGAAATTGTAAATATGAGTAGTTGATTTATAATTGAAATAGTGAATAGTTTGGTTTGATTACTTTGATATGTAATTGATTAATGTTTACCAATTTAATAGGAAATGTCAAGTGATTCACATGCACCTAATTCTAACAAGTACAAGGTTAAGGGAAACCAACCTGATTTTCGACAATTTATCTTTAAAAGAATGAAATCCCAAGAAACATCTTTATTCATTTTTCTTAGATTGTAAGACATTTTGGAATTTTAGATGTAAAACATAAAGTATTAAACAATTTGTGTTGTACTGTATTGTTTTTTTATAATTTCTTTTTTCGAATGCTCGACGGTCGAATTCCCCCACCTTGAGAATCTTAGCTCTGCCACTGGTGATTCCTCTCAAATCCATAATTTATAACAAACATTGGAAACTAAATCTACCTTATTTTCTCTTCTTTTCCTTTTCTCTTCCTTTCTTTTCCTTTTCTCTTCCTTTCTTTTCCTTTCTTTTAATTTACTAAAAAAAAATACCAAATAAAGTGTTAAGATTTTTTTAGTTGTATTTTAATTTCAGTTGTTTTATTTTCTTTGGAATCTCTTCCTCCTTTGGAATAAAAAACCCATATACATGGGATTGCTATCCTTATTCCCCGCCTCATATATTCTGACTATCTGATCAAGAAGTGGTAGTTCAGTGAAGTTTTACCCCAAATTTCAAGGCATTACTCGGGTACGAATATTCATCCCAATAATATGTTGGGGTATTTACTTTTGGGTTGTGTAGCCTTTACCCAGCATATGATCTGTTATGCCCTATAGTCTACAGACTGACTAAGGGTCTGTTCTTTCCAGCTTATTTTCAGTTCAGTTCAGTTCAATTCAGTTAAGTTCAGTTTAATTCAGTTTAATTCAGTTCAGTCTAGTTCAGTTCAGCTTTGGTCAATACTTTTCCTCTCACATATCACTATTCATTTCAGTTCAGTTCAGCTTTTGACAATACTTTTCCTCTCACATATCACTATTCATTTCAGTTCAGTTCAGTTCAGTTCAATTCAGTTCAGTTCAATTCAGTTCAGTTTAGTTATTTTATGCCGAAGAAAACATACCCTAATAGCATAACAAGAGTGTTTTCGGGTCAATTATCTTTCCTAATATAAAAAAATTTCAATTATCGCCCTATACATTTTCACTTTACTACACCTCCCTTTGCGTTCCTTTCCTTTCCTTTTCCTTTTTTTTTTTTTTTTTTTTTGGCGACAAGAACAAACAGACACAAGTTAACTACTAATCTTACCCTGCCTAGCAGCTATCGCTAACTTATGAGCTGGAAGAACTTCTATTCTACTTACTTTCCTAAATATACATTGGTCGAATTTTCTTTGCATAGTTCGGATATCATGGATTAGAGATGCGATTTCAAAGTCTTGAGCTTTACTGCCTATATTTTGGATTAAGTTCGTGGAGTCCGAGAGAATCTGAATTTTCCGAAGTCCTTTCCTTAAAGCCTCACCAAGTCCTTCGTATAGAGCGTACGCTTTCGCTTGGAGCGAAGACGAGGCTATAATCATTTTATTACCCTCAAAAACAGTCGATCCTTACCACGACACGGACCATCCAATGCCTGCCCGCGAGTGACTTCCTTTCTGCTTTTTCCACGCTCCATCTACTACCATGACGTACCAATCCAAGTGGCTAAACTCCACTGATTGAAGCAAAACTGCCGGGTTTCTCGTACAAGACTTGGATGAATTTGAGGCCGCTTCCCTCGTCTTTTTACCCTCCTCACATTCCTTAAGTAGACCTTCCTTTCTCCGAAGTATAAATGTTGGGTCCTCGTGAAGATTTCTGAAAACTATGTTATTCCTATGGATCCAAATAGCCTAGAGGGTGGCTATAAACTCCTTGACTCGTTCCGATTGAGTTCCATCTTCCTTCCAGAATAACTTAAGGAAATTTTGGACCCAATCCTGCATAGGGATATTTCTGCTCGATGAAGTGTTAATGCCCAAAAAAGAGGACGACCACACCCTCGAAGAGATGGGGTAGTCTCTAAACAGGTGATTCTCATCTTCTTTATCTAACATGCACAAATAACAGTTCTCTTGAACAGGGATATTTCTTTTTAGCAGATTGGAGTTAAGTGCAAGTGCTTTTTGAATAAGCCGCCAGACAAACAATTTCCACTTAGGGATAATGTCCGAAGCCCAAAATTTACTCCAAAATCTTCTGTTATTCTGAGTCAGATCCAATTCGCCCCTTTGTCGTAGATAGAAGGCGTACACATCCTTGACCCTCAAATATCCTACTTTCGATTCACTCCACACATACCTATCATTAAAGCTTTCCTTTGGGATATGTATGGAGAAAATTCTGAAAGAAGTACCCGGATCAAAAACACTTCGAATGAGGGATGAATTCCAAGTTTGCTGTTGAGGGTTTATTAAATCATTGACTCTCCTTATCCTGAGAGCTTCCACATTTATCCCCTGTTTGAGCTTAATCGGATCCCCTTTCACCCATTTATCCTCTAAGATGCTTGTGTCGGACCCATTTCCAATTTGCATTGTAAAGCCTTCTGAACAATCTTGTACCGATCTACAGAGACCTCGGAAACCCCAAGATACTCTGCCCAGCTTTTTCTTTCTTAAAACGGCATTCACCGGGGAAGCTTTATATTTGGCATAGTAAAACTGGGAAATCAACGAATGACTTTCAGTGTGAATTCTGACAGCCTGCTTTGTAAGGAGAGCTTTATTAAACAAATGAACATTTCTAATCCCTAGCCCTCCTCCTCCTTTGGGCAGCTCAATGGAAGCCCTACCTTTCCAGTATATGGGCTTTGACATCCGGGCTCCAGCCCATAAGAATCTTGCGAAAATCGAATTCAATTTATCTGTTGTAGTCTTCGGAAGAAGGAAGACGCTGAGGATATTCAGGCTCAGCATAGAAAGGATACCATTAATGAGCAGGATCCGACCTGCTATAGAGAGGGATAAATGATGCCAGCTTGATCGTGAGATCCGTTGCTCTACTTTCTCGACCAAAGGCAGGAATTGTCTCGAGTTTTTCCCGTTCACCTCAATGTTACATCCTATGTATTTCCCGATCGTCTTCGCTGAAGGAGTACCTATTATCAATCTCATACGCTGACGGCTGTCACAATCTGTATTAGGACTAAAAATGATGAGGGATTTATGATAGTTAATGACTTCGCCTGATAACCTGCTGAACTTGGCAAGTATATTCTTGACACCTTCGCACGCTTCCGGAGTCGCCTTAAAGAAAATCAATGAGTCATCTACAAAGAAAAGATGCGACACAGGAGGCCCTGTTCTAGAAGGGCGGATCCCTTGAAAAATGTTATCACCCATCCCTTTAGTTAGAAGTCTAGAAAGAACATCCATAACCAGTATGAAGAGATATGAGGAAAGAGGATCTCCTTGTCTGAGGCCACACGAGGGTTTGAATCTTTTTGATGGTTCTCCGTTTATGAGAAGCGAGAATGAGACGGTGGTGACGCATTGCATGATCCAGTGACGGCAAAGGGGAGGGATTCCCATACAGTCCAGCAGCCATGCCAAAAAATCCCAATCAACCTTGTCGTAGGCTTTAAACATGTCAATCTTCAGAGCTACAATTGATTGCCTCCCCTTAGTCCGCTGTTTGATACTATTAATTAGCTCATGGGCAATGAGACAATTATCTGACATGAGTCGACCAGGTACAAACGCATTTTGAAAAGGGGAGACTGTGCTCTTCAGGATGGGTTTTAGCCTATTAGAGATAATTTTCGAGATGATCTTATAGATCACATTACAAAGGCTAATTGGGCGATATTGTCCTGCTTCCTCAGGCCTATCTGTTTTGGGGATGAGACATATATTAGTGAAATTCCACTCCTGGAGAAGGAACCCTGTAGAGAAAAAGTGGGAATTCGCCTTCCAGATATCTTCTCCCACTACACCCCAATACTTTTGGTAGAACACAGCAGGAATACCATCCGGACCAGGGGCTTTAAGGCTACCCATATCAAAAACCACCCCTTTGACTTCTTTAATCGTGACTGGTTTGACAAGATCAACCTGGTGTTTTGCAGATATCCTAGGAAAGAGGTCTTGAATTGAGGACAGTTCTTCCCAAAAATCTTCATTGTGTCTTACTCCTTGATATATGCGAGTAAAATGGTCAGTTAGTTCCTGATGAATGTCATCCTTCTTTGAGATCCAGCTTCCCTCCGCTGTTTTAAGCATCAAAATTTCATTTCGACGTCTACGTCGCTTCGCTTTCCTTTAGAACCACTTAGTGTTTGTATCCTCCCACGCTTTCCATTTGCTCTTTGCCCTCTGCTGCCAATATTTGAGCTGAATTTCCAATTTTTCTCTGCTCTCCCTAATAGCATTTACATCTTGTTCCCCGTCAGTGATATTAGGGAATTGAGATTGGGCTTCACCACATTTGTTCAGGCAATCTTCCCATGCAATATTATTTGAGGCCTTAAACTCCTTGCACCATTTGAATAAACGAAATCTTATTTGGCGATATTTTTGCGCAAACTTGAACATTGGTGATCCCTGAACTTGTTGTTGCCATTGACTAGCTATGATATTCGCAATCTCTTCAAACCCAAGACACCAGGCCTCCATTTTTATTGGTGATTTCCTTCTTTCGGTTAATGATGAAGTAATCATGATGATAGGACTATGATCGGATACTAAGATAGGGAGATTTAACATTGTGGCTTCCGAGTACTTATGCATCCAGTTTTCAGTAGCATAATTAAGCTCTATCCAACCTCTCATAAATCCTATCATTGCCCAACCTATTATTGCACCAAGTGAATGACTGTCCCTGAAAGTTCAACTCTGATAGCCCTATGTTGCTTCTCCATAAAGCAAAATCTTCTTTCCCTCGTATGTGATCAGACCCGCCCATTTTTTGATTTAGGAACTCTACCTGATTAAAATCTCCCATAACGAGGCTATCAAGTGGGTTTTGATGTAAGCATTGGGTTATTCTTTCCCAGACATCGTTCCTTGACTCTATATACGGCGATCCATACAGCAAAATAAGGTTCCATTTATATATATCTTTATCAACTACATCGTTGATAATACAGGCAAAATGATTAGTGGAGCTGCTACTGACATCTATTTTTACATCATTACACCAAAATAAAGCCAGACCACCTGCGTTATTTATGGGTTCAACGGTGGCTGCACTAGAGAAACCAAATACAATAGCTAACTGGTTTAATAGATGATTCATTAGATTTGGTTTCTGACAGAAAAAGACTTGTGGTGAGAATTTGCGACCATCCAGTGAAGGAAAGGAATCGTAGGGGAGTCCGCCGTCCTCATCCCTACATTCCATGCCATAATCTTCATGGGCCTCCGGAGACTGCTTAGGCCCGTCTCGAGGCCATCATCTCCGAAGAAAGCTCGATACTTGGACTTCTTGAATTTGTGCAAAATCTCCTGCCTTTTATCCGCAACCCATTTGTGCAAATCCAGAGTAACCTCATTGATAAATTCTTCAATCAAAGGCTCGAATTCCTTAAACTTCCTTTTTTTCTCACATAGTAATGCTTGAACCACCACCCTTTTGGGCCTAGGAGGGCGACCCGTGACTTTCTTAGGCATACCACTGGAACCCGGCAGAGCTGGCTTCAAACCCGCATCACCAGCGACTTGGGCCTCGGCCTTCTTTCCAGAAAAAAGCATAATGTTCTCCTTGGGCCTCTTAACATCACTAACCAAAGTAACCTGAATATCACCCTCCTCATTCTGAACTTTCATAGAAGATGACTTGGGGTTAGTTTCCAAATTAGTTTTTGCATCCAGCTTAACATCAATTTTTATGCCCGAATCAGTCTGATGCACATCATCACAGCAGATGACAGGGACTTCCACCAACTCCTCTTTACTTTTTGGAGCAACCTCCACCATCTCAGAAATTTCATCAAACTTACGCTTACCTTGCTCTTTCTCCTCTACAACTGGACTATTCATTTGCTGTGCTTGAGAATTCGACCACATAGGAAAAATTCGAAGGTCGACAAACTCAGTTGTGGGAAGGCCCGCCACTGCCGAATGAAATGAGCTCGAGGAGCCCGTCTGAAGAGAAGAATGTGACCCCGGAATCTGAAGAGGAGTTTGAGGAGAGAGATATGAGCTTTGTCCTTGCTAGAAAATTTTGCAAGTCTCCCCAATCAAGAGGGTCACTTATAGAGTAATGCTCAAAGCTTGGGTCCCCTCGAACAAAGGCGTCCTCAGGATTAAAAAAAGATGAGATACTGTTCGGTCCAAGAGAATGACTCCAAGAGTTGAAAGGGTCGATGTTGGTGACGTGGGTTGGCAAAGCATCTTGTGGAAGAAAGTCATTGTACTTATTAAAATTATTACTCCAACTGCTCTCTGTCTCTCCCCCCCCCCCAAACAACCATATCGTCCATATGCATTTTGCACACTTCATTTCTCTGGCAACAGCACATTTTCTCCCTAGAAAATTTCCATAGTTTACCCAATTTTCTTAGCTCGATTATGTTGATCTTTAACCTCGGTAATATTCAACTTCTTTTAGGATTTTTGAATAAATTGCACTCCCATATACTCCCTCCGTTTCCTAAAGATCTTCCCTCTTTTCGTTTAAGTGCGTTTCCAAAAGATCTTCCCTCTTTTACTTTATTCCTTATTTGGAATTTTTTTCTCCTTTTTACCCACTCATGTCCCTATCATATGGTCCACCATGTTGGAACACAAGGTGACACTCAAGAAGGGGGGTTGAATTGAGTGGTGAAATCTAATCGATTTTCGCAAAATCTCTTTTATGGCTCAATGCCTGGCACTGTGCCAAAACACTCGTAAATCGCTGATTTGAGTTTTTACGAATAATAAACTAAAAGTATGTGAGATTTGATACGCAAACACAGGATATAACGTGGTTCAATCTCACCTCTGAGATCTATGTCCACACGAAACAAAACTCTTTATTTCTTTGAACCGTAAAATATCAAACTCTTGATACAATAAGATTCCGCCACTACTAACCCTAGTAGTGCTAACCAACCCTTAACTCTAAGAGTTGTAATTCTCTATAATAGTGAAATTACAGAAAGAAAGAATCCTCAATCGTGTGCTTCTTAGTCAAGCAATTACAGGACAATTACACTCGTATAATAGTAACTTGAATATGACTCGCTCAGTGCTATGCTCAGTGCCGTAGGAAATAGTTTTCAGCTTTTAATAAACTCGATTTTTCTCTCTAAAAACGTGAGATCTAAAAGTGAATTATGAATCCCTTTTATAGAACATGGATTGGACGACCATCCTTCGAAAAGATATCTTTCAATTCCTTAATTCAAGGGATTTAATTCTCGTTTAGAAAATCAAACTTTTATCTTTTTCCATTTTTATCTTTAGTCTCAAAAAGATATGTCTTCCATAACAAATTTTCTTTTCAACTCAAAAAGTATCGTCCAAAATAAAATCTGATTTTATAAAACTCGTTTTAGGAAATTTCGGTTTTATAAAAATCTTTTAAAAACACGTTTTTATGGAAACACGTTTTTGTAAAATATTTTTCTAAAACTCTTTCAAAACACACGTTTTATGGAAACATGATTTACACGTTTTATGGAAACATGATTTTGTAAAATCTTTTTCTAAAACTCGTTTTTATCAAATTCTTTTATAAATACGGTTTTATTAAATTCTTTTTCTAAAATACGGTTTTATTAAATTCTTTTTCTAAAACTCGTTTTTATCAAATTCTTTTATAAACAAGGTTTTATTAAATTCTTTTTCTAAAAACACGTTTTCCTAAATTCTTTTTATTTCTTAATTCGAAAACTAATTTTCTTTTTATATAGATATATAATTTTAATACAATTATTTATTTTCTTAACTCTAAGAAAATAATAATTATACTAACTTTATATTTCTATATTTAGCACATAGCATATCATCAAGTTCGAGCATATTACATTTGAATCCAAAGTAACTATTCTAAGGAACATATAAACTTGACTTCAATCTTGATTCTTCTTTTCTTCAAAGTCTTCATTTATTAATTCCTTTCTTCATGCATCTGTTGCAACTGTTACATACTTTCATACTATAACATATTATATTAATTTTCATCACCAAAAAATAACATGTACATGCACAACACACCATTACATTATTAATTTAATTTTACTCCATTCCTCTCTCCTACTTTAACCCCTTTTTATTTGTTTATTTATCTTAACCCCTTTCTCTCTCCTACTTTACCCACCCCACACCCCACATAAATGGATCCTCCTAGACATTCGTTTTTTTTTTTTGACTAGTTAGATTTGTTGGTTAAGCCTATGTCACTTAACCTGTTAACCCGCCTTTTATTTTTTATTTTATTTATACTTTCTTTAAGGTTTTAAAATTTAAAAGTGATGAGCAATAAAATAATGTTACCTGAATTTATTTAGGATTTCTTACGTTTTTATCGACAAAGTATTTTGTGTTGATTAAATTGTTTCACTTTTTTAATTAATTGTATTGTTTTGATGTAATACTTGATTGTGTATTGATTGATCGAATATTTGATTGCTATAATTTTCTTTTTTTTACTTTTATCAGCAAAAATATATTAAGTCTTGTGCCTCGTCCAAAAAAATGTATAAATTCTTGTGCTTAATTTTTTTGTGGCTTAATTATAACTTGATTGAGGGCCTGTTCTCTTTGGCGTAAAACAGCTGAACCGAACTGAACTGAACTGAACTGAATTGAACTGAACAGAATTGAACTGAACTGAATTGAACTGAACTAAACTGAATTGAACTACACTGAATTGAATAGAACTGAACTGAAATGAATAGTGATATGTGAGAGTAAAAGTATTGTCTAGAGCTGAACTGAACTGAATTGATCTGAACTGAATTGAACTGAATTGAACTGAACTGAATTGAACTGAACTGAATTGAACTGAACTAAACTTTAAATAAGCTGAGGAGAACAGCCTTGAATCCAACATTTTAGTTACATTTTTTTCTATATTTTATTTTGACTTTCTTTTATCCTTTTATTAGTAGAGCAGTTGATTTATTAATAATCTAATAGGCAATTACATAAATTTATCGGGGGATATCACACCTCCTCCCTTCCCGATAAATAATTTTAGAAAAAAAAAATCGAGACTCATGGCAGGAAAGTCATAAACGTCCCATTACAGGTCAACATTTCTGTGATTTTCGCCCAACCATAGGTTGGAGCCTCAATTACAGACGCCTAATTTTTTTTAAAAAAAAATTGTCCTCCCTTAAACATGTAAATCTATATAAATATATTAAAAGACGTACATAAAAAAGAAATTGTGTCACGTGGCACTTTGCGTAGGGAGTTTTAGTTCATTTAATCCCTATATAATAAAAAGTTTATGAAATTGCGTAGTATAGGGTTTGATCCTAAGACCTCAAGTACATATACTAAAGTCTTAATCATTAGACTAAGTTGTATTTAGTGTTATTATCATAAAGTATTATATTAATAAATGAAATTTTTTTCTTACCCGAAGTATAACCCGGACCTAATAACTAGTTAGTTTTTTAAAAATACCCAAACCCATGGCACTATGGCAGGTGGAAGTCATAAATGTCCAACCACATGTCCAGGCATATAAACCATAGGTTGGGATGTCAATTGTAGACGCTTGGCGGTCACCATATCTACCTTATCATAGCTTTGAGCGTCAATGGTGGACGCTTTTTAGCAAGAGTTGAGTTTTTTCGTGCATACGTATTGGTGTCCTTACTGTCCTATGAGGTATAAGGTTTAGTCAAGCTCAATGTATCTTCAAGGTTTTCAAGATTCCGGCAAGGTTATGAGGTCGCCCATCGCCTGCTATGATTTCAAAGTTGCCAGAAAATTTAGACATCCAATGATGCTCTTAGTAGTCCTAGCTTGGGATTTAAAATATATCCTTCATCATAGCTGCCTCAAAAAATCGAGTCCAAATCTTTAGTCTCAATTTTGTGTATCATTATATGAGTCACTCGGTGTTATTGAGCCATATTTTTAAATTTAAACAAATTTAAAGTTCTTCTATGATATACCTATGATAATAATGAACTAGATTTGAAAATACAACATAACTTATATTTGCTCGCTAAATCATGTAACTTTCTATGAGAACGTCGATCATACTAACATAGTTTTGATATTACATTTCTTTATTAAACCACGTAGATAGCGCACAAAAAATCCAATATTGATTGCAAAATTTTAAAGTAAACGTTGATAAACTGTGTCTTTGTAACAAATCATGAAAATCAAACTTTAAAATCCCACAAGGAAAGATGAACAAATCAAACTTTAAACTCCTAATGGATAATAATGGAATAGTAAACTCCCCAACAAAAAGAAAAAAAAAGGGATATATAAGTGCATGAAAGTAGAATTTAGTGAAAAATCTGAAAGTATTGTTATGTTGGGTTCTACAAAAATATATTGTAATTATAAGGTAGTTTTCAGAAAATAGGTGTATTTATGACGTACTCTATCGAAGTTTTCCTCTTTTATTATTGTCTAATCCAGACGTACGTGCCATTAGCATTTTAAAAATACCAAGCCTACATCAGCCCCACGACATGCATCAGTATTTGATGAAAATTCCATGCTTAACTCTCCTGTGAAGTCTACTGTGGTGTCTGTCAGTGGAGATGATAAACAGGTGGAGCTGCAAGTCACTCAGGCTGAGAGTGAATCACAGCACCAAGGTGGAGAAGATCAACATGAAGAAGAGTCATCTAGCTATCAGCCATCTGAAATTCATCAACCAAGCATAGCACTTGATAGAGCTAGATTAGTTGGTGTGGGGCCTCCAAAGAGGTATGGTTTTGAAGATATGGTGGCATATGCACTTCAGGTTGCTGAGGAGGTGGAGGTTGAAAATCATGAGTCATTCACCTATAAAGAAGTTGTTTCTGGAAGTGAGTCTACTTTATGGCTTGCTGCAATGGGAGATGAGATGGAGTCTCTAGATAAAAATCAGACTTGGGAGTTAGTCAAACGTCCTAAGGAGAGGAAGATTGTGACATGCAAATGGGTCTTCAAGAAGAAAGAGGGGTCTTCACCTACTGAGGGGGTTAAGTATAAAGCTCGGGTTGTTGCAAGAGGGTTCACACAAAGGGAAGGGGTAGATTATAATGAGATTTTCTCACCTGTAGTCAGACATACTTCCATCAGGGTGCTACTAGCAATGGTTGCACATCAGGATCTTGAACTTGAGCAACTAGATGTGAAAACAGCTTTCCTACATGGGGAGTTGGAAGAAGAGATTTATATGACACAACCAGATGGGTTCCAAGTTCCGGGAAAAGAAGACTATGTTTGCAGATTGAAGAAGTCTTGTATGGGCTAAAGCAGTCTCCTAGGCAGTGGTATAAGAGTTTGACAGCTACATGATTGAGTTGGGCTACAACAGAAGTGAGTATGATTGCTGTGTGTACCATAACAGCTGGTGATGGTTCTTTCATATATCTGGTTCTGTATGTAGATGATATGCTTATAGCTGCTAAGGCTAAGTCTGATATTCAGAGGTTGAAGGGTCTTCTCAGTGCTGAGTTTGAGATGAAAGATTTGGGTGCTGCAAAGAAGATTTTGGGGATGGAGATCTATAGGGAAAAAGGTCAGAAGAAACTTTTCTTGTCACAGAAAGGTTATATTCAGAAGATTCTGTCAAGGTTTGGCATGACAACTGCAAAGCCTATAGACACTCCAAGTGCTTCAAATAATCATTTGTCTGTGGCTTTTGCACCCAAAACTGCTGAGGAGAAGGAGTACATGAGTCGGGTTCCTTATGCTAGTGCAGTAGGAGTTTGATGTACGCTATGGTTTGCCCTAGGTCGGATCTTGCACATGCAGTCAGTGTTGTTAGTAGGTTCATGGGTGATCCTGGTAAGGAGCATTGGCAGGCAATCAAGAGGATTTTTCAGTACCTAAGAGGTACTTCTGATGTTGGTCTCATCTATGGGAATGATACCCAGTGTTTAGTCACTGGTTATTCGGATTCTGATTATGCTGGAGATGTTGACAGTAGGAGGTCAATGACTGGTTATGTATTTACTCTTGGTGGTTCTGTCGTTAGTTGGAAGGCAACTTTGCAGGCTACAGTTACTTTGTCTACTACTGAAGCAGAGTGCATGGCATTGACAGCGGCTGCTAAAGAGGGAATATGGCTAAAGGGACTAGTTAGTGATCTTGGGTTACATCATGATCAGGCTACTGTTTACTGTGACAGTCTGAGTGCAATATGTTTAGCTAAGGATCAAGTTCATCATGAGAGGACTAAACATATTGATGTGAGATACCATTTCCTGAGGAGTGAGACTAGGATTAAGGTGAAAAAGGTAGGAACTGCTGATAATCCTGCTGATATGTTCACCAAGCCAGTTCCGCGGAGTAAGTTTCAACATTGTTTGGACTTACTCAATGTTCGTAATTGTTGATTGCCCTCTTTGGGCAATTCTGGGGTCCTTAGGGACTAATCTGGTCTGGTTGTCTTTTGGGACAAATCTGGTGTTTGGGAGATTTTGGGCGTTGTGATCAATGCATCTGGTTTTCTGGTTATTGTGAGAGGATTCAAGTCAAGGTGGAGATTTGTAGAAATATGCCTTGAATCATTGTGCATCGAAGGTGTTCGAAGAAATGCGTCAAAAGGGAGTTTCGGGGTACCTCCCGATCGGGTCGGGCGAGGCCGCCCAATCGGGCCCGCAACTGTGCTGAGAATTGAAGTGAAGAAGTGTTCGTCAGTGTTCGCCCGATGCCATCGGGCTGGTTCGCCCGATCGGGCGAGTCACCGAACAACAACTCGGGCGACTTCGCCCGACCGGGCGCGCAACGAAGTTTGGGGAAGTGAAATACCGCCCGATCGGGCGGCTGCCCGGTAAACGCGGAAACGCGTTTTTCTGACGGGATATAAATACACTATTTATATTCTAGGGTTTTAGACTACGAAATACACTCTATTCTCTCTGTAATCTGTTCTTCTCTCATAATAAAATATTCTCCCTCTCTCTGCCGTGGATGTAGCCAAATTGGTGAACCACGTAAATCTGTTGTCTGATTTTATTGTTTTTGCATTCGATATTTGTTTCTCTCTCACGTCCGTTATAACAGTGAGGATGTTAAAAGGGGCATTATGTAGTGATATTGGGGGTTACTCTGGTTAGAAATCTAATAAGATTCTACCTTAAAGTAAGTGGGTAAAGCACTAGTCTTCATCTTCCATATATATTAACCCTTATTAGTCAATACTTGCTCAGTTGCTCCATTAAGGTTTCTCATTGATTACCATGTAATCGAGCCCTTATTAGTCCATATAGAATAATGCTGTGATAATTTAGCTATTCAATGATTAGTGATGATCAAAAGGGAAGTTACGGTGTGTCATGTCTTTGGAGAAGGAAACTGCGCTCCTCACTGGCTCGTCAATAGCAAAGTGGCTCAACCTCTTATACTTGTAGTCTTAGCTAGAGAGCTTACTTTTACCTCTTAATCGTACTTTAGATGAGGACAAGGCGTGGCTTTGCCACGACTCATTCGTCTTGTATGTTTTGTTTGGTAGGAAAGATTTGGATGGAAAAGAAAGGAAAGGAAAGGTAAAAAGAAAGGAAAGGAAAGGTAAAAACAAACTTTTTCATGTTTGGTAAAAGAAAATAAAAGGAGTTTGATCGGAAAAGATAGGAAGTGGAAGGAAAAGAATACTCTTAAATCCTTGCTTTCCTTTCCTCCCAAAATCGACGGAATTTGACAAGAAAGAAAACTAACAAACTTTCTACCTACGTTTGTGATTCCCAGTGGCGGAGCCAGCAGGGGGGCATGGGGACAGATGTCCCATCGCTTAAAAAAAAAATTGAAAATAAACAAAAAAAACACACTGAGCAGATGCGTGAAAGTGAGAGAGAGAGAGAATTTTTTTTTAAAAAAAACACACTGAAAGGAAGAGAGAAACTTAAAAACGAAAAACCCTAAACTCGGCGGCGGAACGACGACCGATTGACCGCACATTTTCATTCACCGGAGACGACGACGACGAGCGGTGAGAAAGAGGAACAAAGTCACGAACTTCGAACGAAGGAGTCAGGAGCGGTGAGGAAGAGTCGAAGAGGAACGAAGCCACGAAGCGAGTGCGACAAAGTCAGGAGACGAAGCAACGCTGCCACCCCCACCGCCCACATCTAGTCGCCGTCGCGGACCTCCCGAGACGCCAAGTCACTGACTTTCACTTCAGTCAGTTAGTAAGTTTTTTAAACCCTAAGTTTTAGCTTTAGTTTTTTTAAGGTAATATTTACATTGTTTGGTTGTGAATTATGATAATTGTGAAATGTTAATTTGTGATTGTGGATCTATGGTTGTTGATTGGTTTGTTGTTGGTTTGGAATTGGTCATGAACTCATGATTTAGGAAATTGTTAGTTTGTAATTCGAATTTCTAATTAGGAAATTGTAAATATGAGTTGATTTATAATTGAAATAGTGAATAGTTTGGTTTGATTACTTTGATATGTAATTGATTAATGTTTATCAATTTAATAGGAAATGTCAAGTGATTCACATGCACCTAATTCTAACAAGTACAAGGTTAAGGGAAACCAAACTGATTTTCGACAATTTTATCTTTAAAAGAATGAAATCCTAAGAAACATTTTTATTCATTTTTCTTAGACTGTAAGACTGTAAGCATTTTGGAATTTTAGATGTAAAACATCAAGTATTAAACAATCTGTGCTGTACTGTGTTATTTTTTTCTAAATTTTTTTTCGAATGCTCGACGGTTGGATTCCCCCACTTTGAGAATCCTGGCTCTGCCACTGGTGATTCCTCTCAAATCCACCAATTATAACAAACATTGGAAACTAAATCTACCTTATTTTCTCTTTTCTTCTTTTCCTTTCTTTTCCTTTTCTCTTCCTTTCTTTTCCTTTCTTTTAATTTACTAAAAAAATACCAAATAAAGTGTTGAGGTTTTTTTAGTTGTATTTTAATTTCAGTTGTTTTATTTCCTTTGGAATCTCTTCCTCCTTTGGAATAAAAAACCCATATACATGGGATTGCTATCCTTATCCGCCTCATATATTTTGACTATCTGATCAAGAAGTGGTAGCTAGTTCAGTGGAGTTTCACCCCAAATTTTAGGGCATTACTCGGGTACGAATATTCATCCCAATAATATGTTGGGGTATTTACTTTTGGGTTGTGTAGCCTTTACCCAGCATCTGATTTGTTATGCCCTAGAGTCTACAGACTAACTAAGGGTCTGTTCTCTCCAGCTTATTTTCAGTTCAGTTCCGTTCAGTTCAATTCGGTTCAGTTTATAATTCAGTTAAGTTCAATTCAGTTCAATTCATTCCAATTCAGTTCAGTTCAGCTTTAGACAATAGTTTTCCTCTCACATATCACTATTCATTTCAGTTCAGTTCAGTTCAATTCAGTTCAGTTTAGCTATTTTATGCCGAAAAAAAACAGACCCTAATAGCATAACAATAGTGTTTTCGGCCCAATTAAAATTTCAATTATCGCCCTATATATTTTCACTTTACTACACCTCCCTTTCCTTTCCTTTCCTTTCCTTTCCTTTCCTTTCCTTTTCTTTAGTAAAATTATTACTCCAACTGCTCTCCGTCTCTCTACCCCCCAACAACCATATGCATTTTGCACACTTCATTTCTCTGGCAACACCAATTTCCTTCCTAGAAAATTTCCATAGTTTACCCAATTTTCTTAGCTCGATTATGTTGATCATTAACCTCGGTAATATTCAACTTCTTTTAGGATTTTTAAATAAATTGCACTCCCTTATATATATTTATATATATATATATATATATATATATATATATATATATATATATATATATATATATATATATATATATATTAGCAATTTACGCACGTGATGTGTGCCTCATTTTTAAAAAATACAAATTTTATCTTTTTTGGACATTAGCACGGGTAAAATTTGGACATTAGACATTCTTTTTTTTTTTGACTAGTTAGATTTTGTTGGTTAAGCCTATATCACTTAACCTGTTATCCCGCCTTTTATTTTTTATTTTATTTATACTTTCTTTAAGGTTTTAAAATTTAAAAGTGATGAGCAATAAAATAATGTTACCTAGATTTATTTAGAATTTCTTACATTTTTATCGACAAAGTATTTTGTGTTAATTAAATCGTTTCACTTTGTTAAAATCCCACAAGGGAAGATGAACAAATGAAACTTTAAACTCCTAATGGACAATAATGGAATAGTAAACTGCCCAACAAAAAGAAAAAAAAAAAGGATATATAAGTGCATAAAAGTAGAATTTAGTGAAAAATCTGAAAGTATTGTTATGTTGGGTTCTACAAAAATATATTGTAATTATAAGGTAGTTTTCAGAAAATAGGTGTATTTATGACGTACTCTATCGAAGTTTTCCTCTTTTATTATTGTCTAATCCAGACGTACGTGCCATTAGCATTTTAAAAATACCAAGCCTACATCAGCCCCACGACATGCATCAGTATGCAGCATCACAGAACCAGTCATCAACAACCGAAGGCAAACTTTAACTCGGCTATATAAAGAGGCCAAACCTCTGCATCTCAACACACAAAAACACACTAAACTATAATCACCCTACAAAAGAGCAAGTGAAAGTGAAAGAAGAATACGGAAATGATGAAGAAGAATCATGCAATTAGTTTGGTGCTCATGCTCGCCTTTCTGGTGCTATTAACAAAACCTCAAACCACCATTGCTGGTGGCCGGAGCCTTCCCCGGTCGAGCGATACGCTACCGGTCGCTGAGATGCATAACAACACCGCCGAAGCCATAGCAACCAAAGATAACATATGCGTCACTGCATGGCAACCTTGCGGACCGCTTTATCCATGTTGCGGATATTGTACGTGCATATTCGTTTGGACTGGACCTTACTTTACTTGCCAACCTCCTCCCAACAATGGTGGTAATTGTTAATAAGCAACAATTACATAAAATATGATGTAGATGTACTCCACAATATTGTTCAAGATAGAAACAAGTAAACTAATAAGTTGGAGTATTTTTATTCAGTTTATCAAGTGTGTGGTGTCGTCGTTGTATTATATGTGTGTATGGTCTATGGTTTGATGAGTAATTAAGGTTTGTATGGAGTTGTTATAGTTGTATGGTCTGATAAGTACTCGTACTTTGATTCTCAAATTAATGAGAAGTTCTACGCATCTTATGGTGTGTTTGTTTTGATAAAAAAACGCTATTTGTGCTTCAAACTATAAGTCTGTTTCAAATTTTTACACATGGAAATGAGAAAAGGTTTATTTTATTTTTACGGTGACCTTTTATCACGTTAAATTTTTTTACTTTTCAAAAACTGCATGTTATTAACATGCTCGTGAAAGACTTATTCCTACATAAAGTTTTTTTTTTTTTTTTCAGTTTGCTCTTTTTCTTGTTAAATCTAAATAAAAATCAAGTTAGATAAATACTACAAACTACCGAGTAAATGAGAACCAAAAAAAAAAAAATTGTTAGAACACTCCCTACCTCCGATGCCGTTGCTGAGATTTTCTAGACCCGGACCAAATTAGAAAAATTGGGCCCTAAGCCCCTAACACACAAGAAGTTTAAAAAAAATGTAAAATTCATTTTTTTTTTAAGGTAAGATGAAGTCCCTTACAAATGCAAGGAAGGGGGAAAATTGGGAATCCTTCCTTGCAAGGAGTGAGACTCGATCCCTTGATCTCTAGGATCGAAGGTGATGCCAATACCACTAGGCTACCACCTGCTCCTCATGTAAAACTCATATATGATCTAGTATTAAACACTATTTGATACAAAAAAGAAATCCATAATCATTACATTCCTTGGATAAGCACGATAAACTTATTACTATTATTGAGGTAACACCCCAAAATTCGGACCTAATAATTTTCCACAATATTTACTGAAATATCTATTTTTCATTAAAGTTGAGACTTTTAAAATTATAACTTTTATATCAAATAAATTTATGTCTTGTCAACTTTATAAAAATCGTATTTATAAAATCTTTTTAGTTGAATTATATTTTTTTTCTAGTATTTATATTTTGCATTCTCGCTTGACATCTTATTGTATGGATATGTTTTGGACCGACCGCATAACAAAAATCTAGTCTACATCCTCGTTGCTGGCTAGCCAAAAATTCAGTAAGTTGGAGGGAAGAAGTGTTGAGTTTAATCAGAATTTTTGTTACCTTTATAACCCCTTTGTAACCCCCAACTAAATTCTAATTGCCCACCCATCATTTTGTTTATGAGTTTGTCTTGTGAGAGGCCGCCTATTTTTAAATTAAAATTAGGCAATGGTAAGCCCAATATTAAAAAGAAAATTAGTCCAATAATGACTAGATTAATTTCTTTAAGTGACTAGTTTAATTCATTTAGTTACTAGGTCTACTTTTATATTGAAATTAGACCGTCTCTTTTAATAATTTTTGTTTATCTTGTAACATTTTTCTTACCACCCATTTGGCTGCTGGAACTGATCAGCAAAATCAGTCCATATTCGCCCCCTATTTCAGCGTGTGAACGGTAGAAGAAAGTTCAGTCATTTTCTTCTCACAAAAACCAACATTTATACCAATTTTTCAATCACTAAATTTCAGCTTTTCATACTCTAAACTCCATTGTTAGTTTTAAGTGTTCTAAGTTCGTGTTTGGGTTGCTAGGAGTTGAACATTTGAAGCACGATCCCACAAGATTAAGAACGGTAGATGGTTCGCTTCACTATTCCAGATAGCTAGATAACTAACCGTTTTCGTAGAATACTTAAGTTGGGTAGTGTTGGTGCAAAATCAGTTTGTTGGCTTTGCAAACAAGTCAATGCACATCCAATAGTTTGATACTGGATGCCACAAGAGGCTTAGTCCTTGGAGGTTACCGGTTTTAATTAGATAAAACCTTGCTAACGTACTTCATTGCAACTTAATTGGTTAAACTACAACGCCTATTATATTCAGGCCAAACGTAATAAATAGAACAAGACGCAATAATTAATCTATTAATTATAGCAAAATATTCCCATTCACATCACAAACTTTAAGAACAAATTTTACAACACATATGAGGATAAGCCAGGCTGGACAACTAAAGAGAAAACACGAAGATTATTATCTCCATGAGTTCTTGCTTCAACTGAAAAATTACAGAACTTGGCGCCAATACATGTTCTAAATCTAGTGAACTAAACTATAGCCCTAGAAGCGGGTTGGTTAGGCTAAGACTAGGCTACGCTAGGAAAAAGTAATTTACAAGTTGTTGTGTGTTGTGTTGATTGTCTTTTGCTTGATGATCCTTCTTTTATTTATGAACCAACGTAATATGTAACTTCCATGCGTCTTTGGAGGGAAAATATTTGAATCATCTTTCATTTACATCTCAACCATGTTCTGGCGCTGAATAACTGTAGCGCACGTTCTTCTCCTTATGTGGATTCATCTCGTGTTTATTCTCTAACTGCTTTTACATTTTTCCTTCCTTGATTTTCATCTCTTGAAGACCTTGATTAACTTTGATTTTCACTGACTTTCTTTCGTGGGCTTTATACTATGACTAGGCCTTCATATTAAAGTGAGATTAAACCTTTTGAGGTCTAATACAATGTACCATAATAAATGTTATCATGCATGTTGTTCCTTACGATAGTTCCATGTTCATCGAGCTTGTTCCTGAAAACCCATTTGAGACCTATTACCTTTTGATTCTTTGGTTTGGGTTCCAAATGCCACACTTTGTTTCTTTTGAACTCATTGAGTTCATCTTGCATGGCAGTGATCCAGTCTGCATCTTGTAATGCTTCAGTGTGGTTCCTTGGCTCGAGAATGGATAAGAATGCATGAAAAGCACAGAAGTTCCTCATTTGAGATCTTGTCTGAGTTCCTTTGCGAATGTTGCTGATGATAAGATCCATTGGATGAGAACTTTGATGTTTCCATGGTTTTGGATGGAACTCTGTCGCAGGAACAGTTTCTGCCTGAGGTGCATCCATCTCAGTTCCTTGAGCCTCATGCTCCTGAGATTCGTTGTGCTCATCAGGAACTGCACCAGTTTCTTCTAGTTCCTCGGGAACTTCTTCATTTTCTCCTGCTTCTTGACTTCTAGGAACATTAACTATGTTTCGTGGCTTCATGGGTGAGATTTCGTCATCTTTATCTGAAAAACGTGTTAGACCAATTTCGAAATCTTCCTGTTCCTGTACTACATCAACTTTGTCAGTTTTATCAAAAATAACATGCACACTCTCTTCTACACTCATTGTGCATTTGTTATAAACTCTGTAAGCTTTACTATTTAAGGCATATCCTAAGAAAACTGCCTCGTCACTTCTTTCATCAAATTTTCCCAAGTTCCTTTTTCCATTATTGTGAACAAAACACTTACACCCAAAAATTCTAAAATAAGAAATGTTAGGTTTGTTTCCTTTCAAAAGCTCATAAGGTGTCTTGTTTAATAAAGCTCTAATCATGACTCTATTGATTATATAACAAGCTGTATTAACTGCTTCAGCCCCAAGGAACTGGCAATTAACATGGTTTTGGCCATGTCTTCCAAGGTTTTGTTTTTCCTCTCAACGACTCCATTTTGTTGGGGAGTCCGAGGAGCAGAGAAATTATGATCCATACCTTGTTCCTTGCAGAAATCATCAAACTTGTTGTTGTCAAATTCAGTTCCACGATCCGACCTTAAATGAATTAATTGATGACCACTGGTTCTCCGTGTTTTCTTAGCAAAAGCAACAAATTCATCAAAAGTTTCATCTTTACTTGCTAGAAAAATTACAATCACTAAAACATATCTTTTACCACTTCTACTTTGAATTCTCATAGGACCACATAAGTCCATATGAATCAGTTCTAGTGGTTTAGAAGAGCTAACCATTTTCTTTGGCTTAAAAGAACTTCTTACATGTTTTCCTTTGACGCAAGAATCACAGATTTTCTCCTTTTGGAACTTGATTGAAGGAAGCCCTCTCACAAGTTCTTTTGATTTTAATTTTTCAAGTAGTGAAAGACTGGCATGACCAAATCTTTTATGCCAAAGGAGAGAATCATCTTCAATGACACTTAAGCAGGTTAGATTGGCTTTTGGAACTTGGTTGAGATCCACAGTATATGTGTTCCCTTTCCTAGTTCCTTCCAAAATAACCTTCCCACTGTCATTGTTAACAATTTGACAATTTCCAGAAGTAAAACTTACCGAGTTTCCCTTATCACAAAATTGGAAAATACTTAGCAGACTGTGCATCAAACCCTCGACTAAGAACACGTTGTCAATTGAGTGGGAACTTGACCTTCCTACTTTTCCAATGGCAATTATTTCACCTTTCTTGTTATCCCCAAAGGTCACCGTTCCTCCGTTATAGGCCTCTAGTGCGAGAAACTTAGATGTGTCTCCTGTCATGTGTTTGGAACACCCGCTGTCGAGATACCACGAGTTGTTCCCCCTCACTAGGACCTGCATGAAAATCAGTGATTAGTTGTAGAAACTCGGGTTTCCTCGAGTTCCTTTTCTTTCACCATATCAGTTTTCTTGACCCGTATTTTCTTTACGTAATTTTCATTTTTGAGATTTTTCTCTTTCCTTTTTGTACATTCATTTAGAACATGGTTTCCACTACCACAAAAGGAACAGACTTTCACACTAGGTAGATCCACATATTTTTTCTTTTTCCCATGGTTTTTCTTGTAAGGAAATCCTAGACCTTATGTTCTTTTTGTTTTAGCATCAGTAATCCACTGAGGAGTTATATTGAGGGACTGTTTCTTAGCCTTAGCTGTAGCTAGTTCCCTTTTTAACTTCTCATTTTGTTCATTAGCAGTAGTCAATTGGTTGTTTAATTTTTCTAGATCCACATTAAAAATTCCCATACTTATCTGAGTAGATTTTGTAGGATCTAGACTTAAACTTAACAACTTGTATTGACTTAGCTCCACTTTAAGCAGAATGTTTTCATTTTTAACTCTTTCAAAGGAATCATTAAGAGAAGTGTTCCTGTCAAGTAAATCAAAGAACCTACTTTGCACATCAGATCTAACATTACTCAAGTAGGCCATATGTTTCTTACTTAGTTCCACAGCCTTATCACTTTGGCTTTTCAAAATTCCAAGTTTCTTGTAGTCATCTAGTGTTTCCAACATCAATTCAATTAGTTTGGTTTTTGACAGAGATTGAAGAGTAGTTGAGTTTACCTCATTTGATGGAACTTTGTCATCTTCATTCGTTTTTGCCATGAGACAGAGATTGGCCGTCTCTTCAAGATGTTGTTCCTCTTCATCTTCAGAATCTGTTTCTCCCCATGCAGCAATCATGGCCTTCTTGAAGTTAGGTTTGGCAAAGGTTGACTTGTTGTATCTATATTTGGCTTGTTCCTTGCCTTTGCCTTTTCCTTTCTCGTTTTCCCAAAGAGGACAGTCTCTTATTAGATGATCAGTTTCTCCACACATGTAGCAGCCATTCTCAGTTTTGGAACTCATTGGTTTTTTGACCGAGTTCCTTCCTTTTTGGTTTCCAGGTTTGTAGTTCCTGTATAACCTTTTCATTTTTCTTACCAGCATGGCAGCTTCTTCTTCATCTGATTCTGACTCCTTTTCAGCTTTAAGAGCCAACCCTCGATTTTTGGAACTTTCAGGTACCGCGGTTCCAAGATGCAATTCGTGGGTTATTAGAGATCCTGCCAATTATTCAATACTGAACTTTGTAAATTCCTTTGTTTCGAACAATGTTGTGACCTTTGTTCTCCAACGATCATCCTGAGGCATGCTCCTTAGAATTTTCCTAACCTGCTCATCAGTGGGAATAATTCTTCCAAGAGAAACTAATTCATTAGTGATGTTAGTAAATCGTGTAAACATATCTTGAATTGTTTCTTTTGGTTGCATTTCAAAACGTTCATATTTAGACATTAAAAGATCAATTTTGGAACGCTTAACCTCATTAGTTCTTTCATGGGTAACTTGGAGGAGATCTCAAATTTGCTTTGCGCTCTTACACCCCATGACCCTATTATGTTCATGAGGTCCAAGACCACAATGCAGTATTTTGACAGCCATGTCATTGATTTCATATTTTTCAAAATCTTCTTTTGAAAATTCAGTCATTGGTTTAGGAACTACCTCGTTTTCAGCATTAGTCGTTGTTACCTCGAAGTCACCAACTTCGATAACCCTCCAGACTTGGTAGTTCTCTGCCTTGATGAAAATTTCCATACGATTTTTCCAATATGTAAAGAATTTTCCTTTGAACATGGGAGGCCTTTGCATGGAGTATCCTTCTTCGAGTTTCTCGTGCGTATCCATCTTCTTCAGGAACTTTACTCAATAGGGTTGCCTGTATTTCGTGAGCTCCGGCTCTGATACCAATTGATACTTTAATGGAACACGTACAAGAGGGGGGGGGGGTGAATTGTACTTTGTAACTTTTGGCAAAGTTTCTTGCGGAATTATAAAATTATAAAGGAACAGTGATATGAGAGGCAGAGAAATATAAAATTGAGGAAACTTCTTGACACAATCAAGAAGAAAAACCTCAAAAACTTTATTATTGCAATCACTCTATTACAATAACACTCTACAACTCGAGTTCCTCTCGAACTCAAGTTCCCACAGTAATCCCTCTGATTACTGGAACTTTCCCTCTCTTGCTTCTACTCCGAAGCCTCTACTCACTGACTTAACTCTAAGTCGTTACAAGAGTCACTCAACCCTTGTTCCCCAAAATACAACTCAAATTTTGTGAGAACACTAGTAATTACGTTGAACTCAAATACTTAAGGAACTTTGGAACTCTTATTGAATGAACTGACTTTTTGAAAACTCTTAAGATAAAAACTTAGACAAATATGTTTTCAGTTGGTGGATTGTAACGAGGCAGACTTCTCTTTTTATAGTGAAGTCTTCTCATACCAGTTCCACTTGTTCCTCCACTAAGTGCAAAGCAGTAACCCACGTAGAATCATTTTCCCACGTTCACACTTCTTGAGGAACAAGCAAAGTATTGGACAATCCACTAACAGTACGTGGTTTTAAACAGTTGAGAGAAATAAGGAATTTATTTAGGAAATCCATTTTTTATTTTTCCAGTAATAAAGAAAGGATCTTTATTAAAAATAAAAACTGTTTTATTTATTAACAATATTTCCTGAAAACTCTCCATTAAATACTTTTTAAAACCACTGTTGCATTAATTAAATTCCATGTAGTTCCTTAGTATAAAGCAACGTAAATTACTTACATAAATCCTAAGTACATACTCTTGAACTTAGACTTCATGTCATCCCTTTAAATCTTCAACTCTGAAGATTAATATGTCCCATTCCATGAAGGAACTCTAAGACACGAACGAGTTCCAGAGGAACTGAGCAGCAGGAACTTGAATCATAAATCATCATTTGAAAGTTCAAGTCTTGTTGTTGTGTTGATATTGCATAGTCTTGATTATGAGTGCCACGTCATCCATGATTCCAACCCTGGAACTCGCTTAGATAACAAAGTTCCTACTCCGGAACTAAAACACTATATATTCAAAAATAATCCAATATGTCAGGAAGTTTGCAATGTAGTCATCATCCAAAACTAAGGAACAACAATGCATCTAAAATTGATAGTAACAAATTGCCCGCTTAATTTATGGAGTGATGTACTCAGCACCTATAAATTATGAGCAGAGAAGGACTTTCAATGGTTATAGCCAATGTCATCCATCAATATTCTGAATGTGACTTCTTCCATTGGTCTAAGGTGGTCGATAAACCTCTCTTTAGGATGGCTGAATTTAGTTGAGAAAAACAATCTTTCGTGTATTCCTTCACCTTTCTTTCTAGCCAATGTGAAGTCCATTAAGAAAGTTCGTTTAGGATGTGAGCCTATAGGATCATTTGGTGATAACCAATAAGGATCTCCATCATAGGTCATGAGATCATGTCATATTTGACACATATATTTGTATTGTACTATATCTATTGAAGAAGACTCATCCACCATTCTATAAACTTTTATGCTCTTTGTGGTTCCATTGACAAAAAGCTTTCTTTGATATCTCCAATGCATGTTAGGTTGCCATATTTCTTCCGTAATAATTTTGCCCTATGATTTGCAAATCAGAAAAGATATAACCTGATCATCCTTTTCAAGTTGAGGAAATATCCATTTTGCATGATATCTAAATTGAACCATATTGAAAAGACTTTAGATCCCCTTGTATGTTTTAAATCCATTTGTATGACAGGATTATCTCCAAAATATTTTCGAATAGAAGAAATCCATTTAGTGGATTCGTTCTTCATAAATTATTCATCTTTATCTCCAGATATGAAATTCAATGTCTTATGATGATTTGGCCATTTTGATGGATATGACATATATTTTGGGTAGATCGATAAAACATGGATAGATAGGTGTAATCCACTTTAATTTAAGTCCCAAATCTTGTAGAAATTATATATATATATGTGTGTTTAAGTTCATATAAGAACCACCCTTATGGTGAGAACCGTGAGAACCACTCATTTTTCCTCACTTTATGAAGATTTTGATCATTTCATAATATTTTTGCTCATTTTTTGTTTCACTTATTTTATGGTTTTGCTCATTTAACAATTTTATGCTCATTCATCAACGTTTTTGCTCATTTTACGTTTTGCTCAATTTACTTTTTTTCTCATTGAACTTTTTTATGCTCATTTTACGTTTTTCTTCTTTTACATTTTTGTTCATTTTACATTTCTGATAATTTAATGTTTTCTACTCATTTTATGTTTATGCTCGTTTGTTACTTTTTTTTTGCTCATTTTAAGAAGTTTTTGCTCATTTTAAGTGGTTCTCACAGTTCTAACCATAAGAGGGTTCTCATTAGAACCCAACCCTACATATATATATATATATATATATATATATATATATATATATATATATATATATATATATATATATATATATATATATATATATGTGTGTGTGTGTGTGTGTGTGTGTGTGTGTGTGTGTGTGTGTGTGTGTGTGTGTGTGTGTGTGTGTGTGTGTGTGTGTGTGTGTGTGTGTGTGTGTGTGTGTGTGTGTGTATATGTATATATATATGTGTGTAGATATATGTGTATACATATACATATACATATACATATACATATACATATACATATACATATACATATACATATACATATACATATACATATACATATACATATACATATACATATACATATACATGTGTGTGTGTGTGTGTGTGTGTGTGGTGTGTGTGTGTGTGTGTGTGTGTGTGTGTGTGTGTGTGTGTGTGTGTGTGTGTGTGTGTGTGTGTAGAGGCAAGATCACATGAGAATGCTCCTTACATCAGAAATGAGAACGAATCTCAACCACACGATTTGTTTAGAGTTACAACACTTATTCATTAGAGTTATATCGCTCTAAAAACATTTGAATTCAAAAAAAAATTGTTTTTCTTGAATTTTTTTTTCAAATATTTTGTTTTTGGAGTTACATCACTTTTTCATTAGAGTTATAGCGTGTAAAATTCATTCTCATTTCTCATATAAGTATGCATTCTCATATGAACTCACTTATATATATATATATATATATATATATATATATATATATATATATATATATATAGGAGAGGGCTCTTTTGAGAACACCTCCTCTATGTGAAAACACTTTTTATGTGAGAACAAATATGGACCTTTAAATCTAATCTAATCTAACTATTCTAAATACACTTATTAGTAATGGTATTTTTTTAATATAGGTTTACCCTTAACCCCTTCCCCCCCCCCCCCCCCAACTTTCACGTCATTTTTTTTCCTTTCTCTCTAAGTTTTACACAGCTTTCTCTCTCCTCTATGGCGTCATTCATGGAGTAATTTTTCAAAGTTTTAGTTCGATTTTTTGCGGATTCCACACTATTCTTTCCATAATTTAACAGGTATTATTCGAAATTTATAATTTGATATTCTTGACTTGCAGATTTATGTTCGATTTGTTTTAATTTTGTTCGATTTTTGTTCGATTCAAAAAAGCTTAACGAAGAGAGAAAGAAGTTCTTTACCTCAAAGAAAAATTAAAAGTGGTTTCTAGCTTTGAGTGAAAGTGTGTTGGTTACTATGATACAGCAGAGGGTCACTATGATAAATAAGTTCTTTACTTCAAAGACAAATTAAAAGTGGTTTTTAGCTTTGAGTGAAAGTGTGTTGGTTACTATGATACATCAGAGGGTCATCATGATAAATAAGTTATTTACTTCAAAGACAAATTAAAAGCAGTCTCTAGCTTTGAGTGAAAGTGTATTGGTTACTATGATGCAGTAGAGGGTCAGTATGATATAACAGAGGGTAAACATGATATGGAAATAGTGAATATTATTTTTTTCTTGACTAATTTCTGTAAACATGTGATAGATGGGTTATTATGATATAACACATGGTTACTATGATATTTTCTCATAGTTTTGCAGGCTTAGTTGCTCAATGTCGTTTTCTTGATTCTAGGAGGAGAGAGATGAACGTGATTGAGAGAGAGAGATTAATGCGTGAGAGAGAGAGAGAGAGAATGTTTTTTTGCTTGGGCCGACTGTTTTGGATGAGAGAGAAAATTAGTTTAGTTTCTATTGTTTGAAAAAACGTGAGCCACCTGATTAAGCCTAAACCTACGGATGAGAATCATTCTCACATAAAAAAGTGTTCTCACGTAGGGACCTATTCTCACCGGATTCCAACCCTATATATATATATATATATATAATATATATATATATATATATATATATATATATATATATTCTACATGTTATTGTTAAAAAACAGGATCATGTTGTTCCCATATAGATGGATGATATTTTTTTAGAGATTTGTCATTTAAGGTTTTATATTTTATGTTGCCATCTATATCTTTTAATAGGTATGCATTTCCAGACATTTTCTTATGAATGATAAAAGGACCTTGCTGCTTAGGTGATCATTTCTCTAACTGAGGATCTTTGTAAGCTGCTTCTGGCAGAAACATTTTTCAAACCTTATCATTCTCCTGAAATTCTTTAGACACTACCTTTTTGTTGTAGGCCCTAGCAACCTTTTCTTTTTGGATTCTCATTTTAGCCAAAGCTTCTTCCTTAGCTTCTAGAGCGTCCACAATTTCAATATTCCTTGCTTGTGAATAGTCATCTCATGATGATCCCATTTGTTGGGCTATCCTAGATGACCTTACATTTACTTTAGCAGGGTTTACTGGAGTGCGTCCATAAACTAAGTTAAAGGGAGTAACTCATGTTGCTTCCCTTTTAGAGGTCCTGTAGGCCCATAGGGCATATAGCAACAATTCGTCCCATTTTCTTATATTATTATCTATTAACTTTGAGATCCCTTTTACTATGATCTTCTTGGTAGCCTCAGCGTAAGCATTTGCTAGTGCATAGTAAGGTGTTGAATGCAACTTAGTAATCCCAAATTGATTATAATAATCTAGTAAGTCAGGGTTCCTGAATACCGTGGCTTGATCAAAGACTATAGTTTTGGAATCCCAAATCTCGTAAAGATCTTCTCTTCCAAGAAATTTTTTACAACCTGGGTATTGATCTTATTGAAAGCCCGAGCCTCTACCCATTTGGTGAAGTAATCAGTTACCACTAGGATGTATGAATGCTTTTTAGAGGATGCAATTGATTTCTCCTATGGCATCTACTGCCCATCCTCTGAAAGACCAAGGTTTAAGAATGTATTTCAATTATGAGGCTGGCGCCCTACTGATGGGTACAAACTTCTAACATCTTTTACAACCTTTAGCATAATCTATGCAATCCTTGCTCATATTAGGCCAATAGAAACCATGTTCGTGGAATAACCATCTCATTTTTAGGCCGTTTTGATGAGCACCACATAGCCTTTGGTGAACTTTTGCCATGAGAGTTAGAGCTTCTCCAGCATCCACACACTTCAAAAATAATCCTTCTGGATCCTTTTTGTGCAATTCACCAAATTGCATGCAAAACTTGGTTGCTGCCATTTTGACTCTATTTGGCACTTTTGTCCCAATTGGGTCCTGGATATAGTGGATAATCTTATCTCTCCAGTCCTTTTATTCCTCCCTTAATATGAAAACTCTGTAGACTTCTAATATGTTTTTTGATATTTCTTTATCAGTTTCATTAAGAGGATCTAGGATCTTTTCTTGGAGAATGATATCTTCATTTTGTGAAGGTACCTTTTCTCTGGCAGAAGCTATTTAGGATAGCTAATATGCTATTTTTTTTTCTTCTCTAGAAATGTGTGTGAAAGTAATTTTTTAAATTGTTAAGACAATTCTTGTGCTTTCTTTCCACACTCATGTGATACTGATGATATACATTTAAATTCTTCAGACATTTGATAAATGACCAGCCGAGAATCTCTGTATATCTTTGCTCTCTTAGCTCCCAACTCTAGCAACAAATCCAACCCAATTAACAAAGCTTCATATTCTGCTCTATTGTTGTCTATTGGTGCATGGACCCTTTAGGGTCACTGCCAACTTGGTTGGAATCCCATCAGGAGATATAATATATATTCCAACTCCTGCTATTTCTCTAGTTTTAGATCCATCAAAGAACAAGATCCATGAAAGGATGTCCTCATCAATGATTCCAAATTCACAGCAAGGATGAGTTGTTAATAAGTCAGCTAGAACTTGACCTTTTACTGCCTTTTGTGGCACATATATTAGGTCGAATTGCAGTAAATGTAGACTCAATTTGCTTAACCTTTCTTTTATAAAAGGTTGGGATATCATATATTTTATGACATCCATTGGAGATACTACTTCTACTGTGAAGGCCATGAAATAATGAACAAGCTTGACTGATGCATCATATAAGCACAAACACCATTTTCTGCCATGATATATCTTTTCTTTGTATAATGCAAGATCTTACTTAGATAGAATCACTACTTAGAGGCATTGTTTAAAAAGAATGTTTAGCTTGCTACAGTAAGAGTAGTGATTTCTTTGGCAAATGCTAAACATTGGTCTTTGTGCCAATTAGATGTAAACAATCCGTCTATTTAGAGGAAGAAGTTTACATGAAACCTCCTCTTGGTTATGACAATGCCAAGTCTAATGAGGTTTGTCATCTTAAAAGGTCTTTGTACGGCCTGAGTCAGGCTTCCACGTAATGGAATAAAGAGCTAAATAACTTTTTCATAAGTCTTAGCTTCATCCAATCAAAGCACGACTAATTTTTGTTCACTAGGGAATATCAAGGGGAATTTATTGTCATCTTAATTTATGTTGATGACATTTTATTAACTGGTACTTCTCAGACACAAATTGATGATGTTAAACAAGCCTTACATCAAGCTTTTACAATTAAAGACTTGGGTGGTCTTAGATATTTCCTTGGAATTGAAATACACAGAACTGATTCAGTGACTTTGCTTAGTCAAAAGAAATATATTCTTGACATTATAAATCATTTGAAGCTTGATCATTTTAAGTATGTTTCTTCACCTTTGCCAAAGGGAATGGGTCTCTCTACTGACTTAGAAGATATACTGGAAGAGCTTGAAGAATACAGAAAGCTAGTAGGAAAATTGTTATATCTAAACATAACCAGATCAGATTTGTCATATGGTACTCAACATTTAAGCCAGTTCTTAAGTTGTCGAAGGAAGCCCACCTACAAGATGTCATGTATGTGGTCAGATACTTGAAAAGCACCATCGATCTTGGTCTTTTTTACTCTTCTACTAGTGATCTTTCCTTGACTGCTTACAGTGATGCAGACTGGAGTACTTATCTCTTTAGCAGCAGATCTCTTAGTGCCTATTGCATATTTATGGTTTCTCATTTAGTTTCTTAGGAAACTAAGAAACAGAAAATTGTTAGCAAATCTTCTATTGAGGCAGAATACAGAAGTATGTCCAACACAGCTTCAGAAATTGTTTAGCTTGAAGACTTGTTGGAAGATCTAAAAGTGAATGTATGTGGCTTTACCTATTTATTTGTGATAACTTGGCTACTAAACATATTGCACGGAATCATGGGTTCCACGAAATAACTAAGCATCTAAAGAGGGACTGTCTTTATGTTAGAGAGCAAATTGAAGCTGGTTTTCTTCAGACAGCACATGTTTCTAGTCAAGAGCAGCTTGCAGATATGTTGACAAAGGCATTACCAGGTCCACAATATCAAATTTTAGCTTTCAAGCTTGGTCTTGTCGACTGCAATCAAGTCCAGCTTGAGGGGAGAATATGAAGAATAATAAAGCTAGTTTACATTTCTGTTATTGTAATAATAGAGTTAATATCAATTTTTATTTAATCTCATTTTTCGTCTGTATTATATAAATATTTTATAGGATATAATATTTTTCCTTTGAATTTCAAGTTGTTTTTAGCAACTAGTCTTTGGAATTTCTAGAAAACAAAATTTTGTACGGTTAATAAAAATTCATAAAAAAATTGTTGTGAAAAAATAATTTTGTCCAGAAATATAAAAATAATGTTCATATGAATTACATACAATTTTATATCATTTTTACAAAAAATTTCATACAAATCACTAAATTCCAAAACACTGATTTCTCATTTAGTTAAGAAAATAAATAAAAAGGGGTCTTGAAGATGTCCAATTTAAGTGAAAATTTTTTAGACTAGTCCTTCAAAGTGTCTAGAATTCTCGTGTCATCATTTCAAACTAAGTTCATTAAGTTGTATTTCAAATAACATATTGGATAAAGGTCCTATTTGTACCAGTTTTGGTATAAAATTCATCATAATTGAAATTATCACTAAAATCTTGTCAAATATTTATACAACATAAATAACTCATTTTCGTGTCCATAGATGTATCATATGTGCAATTTCATGCTTTATACAGATTGTCATAATTTTTGGAAGTCATTAAAAGAACCTGAAAAGTTGAAATAAAGTGACTAACTCAATTTTCATAAAAATATTTTTTTGTCATACAAAAAAAATGATAATTAAAAGTCATGAAATTCTAAGTTCCTCTTAAAATGACTCATTCTTATTATGTAAATAAAAATCAATAAAAATATCATAAAAAATCAAATGAAAAAGGTTAATTAATCTCTAATTTTCATAAGTTTTCAAATAAACATAATTAAATCCAAAAGCGCATTCAAGGAGATGAAGATCAAGGAGCATCATGGTAAAATAAAGTTTTAAGATTTGAATAGATGATGTAATTTGTATATTTTTATTGTAAAATAGTTTCTTTATAAATAGTTATTACATCACTTCATTAATGAAAAAATATAGAGATGTTTATGCATAATTTTCATAAATAATTACATAATTCTTTTTGAACAAAATTAACAATTAATGTTACAAATATTGCATGTTGGGCCCAATATATCATAGTATATGAATTAAATGACCCAATCTCAATTAAGAGAAAAAATTGCAAATCTAACTAAGTTAAATTGAATGATGATCCATCTTACATATTCAAGATTGTTCTTCATAATCTTCAAATGGGTCAATTAAATAATTTGATATAATTAGAAAGGTAATTATGATCTCCTAATAGATTTTAGGCCGTTTCACTTGTCTCACTTTCACAATCTTCAAATTTCATCTCAAATTGATCACTTTGCTGAAAATGACTTAATAATCTTCAATTAAGATCATTTCTCATTCATCTAAAAACCTTCAATTGGGAAGCAAATCTCTTTTTTTAAATACCTCTTGAAAAATCCTAAATTTGATCACCAAATAAGGTGATTACTTTCATCCCATTTGATCACCAATTAAGGTGATTACTTTCATCCCATTTGATCACCAATTAAGGTGATTACTTCATCCTATTTGATCACCAATTAAGGTGATTACTTTCATCACATTATTGAATCACTAATTAAGGTGATTATTTTAAACTTTGGTTAATCACTAAATAAGGTGATTATTCTAACCTCATTTCTTAATCACTAATTAAGTTTAATCACTAATTAGAGCGATTATCTTAAACCATGATTAATCACTAATTAGGGTAATTATTTTCTTCCTTTAATTTAATCGCTAATTAAGATGATTATTTTTTACCTTCATATTTAATCACTAAGTAAGGTGATTAACTTAATCTCATTTCAATTATTAATTGGAATGATTATCTCATTCTAATAGATTTGTCTAATTCTAAAGGTGAGTAATTCATAATCTAATTTCCTCCCTTTTCTTTCCATCCACAATGAAGTTGGCCATTTAGGGTGAGACATAAGATCGAATTATGATGGTTTTGATCCATGAGTAAATTCCAATCCCGCAATGATTGGTACGTAGTGCAACTTCAGTGCTCAGATCTACCATGTACAAATGATATATTAGCCCTCAAAAATAAAAAGGATTGATGTGTATCTGTGCAAACTATGTGATTCTTTCATAGCAATGATTACTTTAAAATGGAAAATAACGCATTTAGTAAGAGTCTGTTTTGTAGAACGAAAGAGGAGACAAGTTATAGACGATTGCACCTCTTAATCTAAATCCCGAACCCTATCTCATTGTATGAAAAACCAATTTCAAAAAAGCCTTGTCCATATGAAGTCTCATTGTTTTAAATGATATTTCTTGAAATTAATTTTAAAATGAGTTATTAAATAAATATGTCTTTTCAAAATTAATAGGGTGGCGACTTCAAATTTTTCTAAAAATCATAGGACAATGAGATACTTTTGTTAAATTCAGACCATTAATTAATACATTCATAAATCGGGTACCACAGCACGAGGTATAGGTTAAGAGTATCAAAATCATAAATAAGATATTATTATATATACAAAATATTTTCAGTTTAAAATCAAACCGAACTAACAAAAACTTAAATTATTATCTCTATCTTAAGTATCATGCTTATTTATTAGGTAAAATTGGTCTAAACACCCTGAACTATAGCTCGGGTGCACCCAACACTACCAACTACGACTAGTAGCCTAAACACCACTAACTATGGAGTGGGATGCATTTCGTGTATATAATTTGTGGCATAAGTTAGAAAAATCCTTTTCAGTAAACTATTTTTTATAAACTAAGAACCGATTTTTAAAAAAATATTATTTTATAAATTCAAGACCACACAATTAACCTAAGTACTTCTTTCTTTTTTAACTTGGGATCCATCCTCCCTAGAAATAAGTTGAATAATTACTCAGTAATTCCTTGCAATAATCTAGTGCAAAAGTCCTTTGCGTGTAAAGGCAACTAGATGCCTAGATGGGGTCGTTTTTACCTGTTCGTGGAATTTAATACTCAGAAGTCGTATTATTAAGGACATACATTTCCCTTGCCCTCAAAAAATCTCAAAGTTCAATGAAGATTAGACTACCGAAAGCTATCTCTGCAGACCGCAAGCCTCCCACGAGAGTTTGTATTATTGTAATCACTAATCACTAATCACTAATCACTAATCACTAATCACTAATCACTAATCACTCTCAAAAGAATGAACTTTATTTATCCCTTCTTTCCACACATTTTTGTAGTATTTGACTAAACCGTGTATACAATTGGACTGGTCCTTGCTGTTTACTTTGACATTTTTTTCTGTCTTTATTATACATGACACCTTTGAGAATTGTGCCTTGTGCATGAAACAACCTCACAACTACAACTTTCTCTTCACATTTTGAGGATTCAGGTTGTGTTACATTAAAATATATTCTTACTTACTACAAACATAATTCAGATTATTTTCAACTAAATAATTTCAATAAGTCTAAAAAGTTAGTTCTAAGAAATTTAAATAAGTTATGACGATATGTTAAAATAAGTTTAGGCTAGCTAGTTAACAACTTAACTCAAAATTCGCGTCAAAATAAGTTAATAGAACATACGGTTAGGCAATACAACTTAACAAGTCTCAAATTGTGTGTATTATTGTTTGCTATAGATTTCTTTTTCATAATAATTCAAATATAATTATACAACTATGTTCTTGATATAGGGCATTGGGTAGACCTGGCAATCGGACCAATCGGATCGGATTCGGACCGGACCAATTCAGATCGGACCGTTTTCGGATCAAGTTACATTCGGACTGGGATCAGACCAGATCGGACCGTTTCGGATTGGGTCATCGTTCGGACTATTATTTCGGATCGGAATCGGACCGGACCAATTCAGATCGGACCATTTTCGGATCAAGTTACATTCGGACAGGGATCAGACCGGATCAGATCGTTTTGGATTTGGTAATCGTTCGGACTATTATTTCGGATCGGAATCGGAGTATGGTGGAATCAATGGAATACTTATGCCAATGATAGATTTTTTATATTAAAAAACGGGTAAGTTTCGGGTATTTCGGATCAAAGCCTAATCGAAACCAATAATTTCGGATCGGTTTACCTTCGGGTCGGATCAGTTTTAGATCGGGTCGGGTCGGTTTCGGATCGGGTAAGATTATATCGGATCATTCGGATTTCGGATGAGCTTCGGATCAAGATTATTTCAGATCGGGATTCGGACCGGATCGGGACTGTTCGGATTCGGATCAAGGTTCGGACCGTCTCGTTCGGACCCAGATCGGACCACGGATCGGATATTTCGGACCGGATTTTCGGATCAGGACCAACTTTGCCAGGTCTAGCGTTGGGCAAGTAAAAATGGGTTTTTGAAAATTCAATTAATAAATTATCGTTAAAACTATTCTTTTTTATTATCATTAAGGTAAAAATAGTCTTTATGTGTTGTAATAAATTCTCATGCATTCCCTAAAGCACAAAATGGTGAGAAATATACCCTTCAATAGTTCTTGAATTAGTCCCTCGTTTCATTCCCATACTAACAACCATAAAATCTATTTGAAATTATAATTATCATAATCCCTATTCATCCTCTCCACAATACCTTGTAGAAAAATGTAAATGTATGATACATAAAAATATATAAAAATATCATTGACATCTAATTTCAAAATGTTATATATTATAAATGAAGACAAGCACAAACCTTGTTTGCAAAAATGTAGAAAATATCACATGGTAATTTCAGCTCATGTAGGGTTTTCATTTCATTTTTTCTTGTCTTTCTTACAACCTGGAATCCACTATATATAGGGGAAAGGACACCAGTCATTCTAAAACACATCACCATATATAATCGTCCTAGGAAAAGGAATAAAACGAGTGAAATTACAACACTACAAGACATGAAGAGGATTGCTGGCAGGACAGAACCAAAGCACCCACTACCTAGAATGGACCACTACAGTAGTACTGATGACAGCAGGCCATAGTAAAATTCCTCTCCATCAATACTCTCCCTGAAGGTGGGAGGAAGGATGAACTCCCAACTTGGATAGTAACTTGTGTTGTTGTTCAATAGACAAAATCTTGGTAAATATGTCTGCTACCTGATCAGCATTCTTAATGTAATTGGGACTAACAGTACCATCTTTCACTTTTTCTCTTATAAAGTGACAGTCTGTCTCAGCATGTTTAGTTCTCTCATGTTGGACTAGATTTGCATCAATGGCTAGTGCAGCCTGATTATGACATAGAAGAGAGGTGCTTCCAAGTAAGTGTAAGACAAGATCTTTGAGTAGTTGTTGTAGCCACATAACTTCACAAATAGTCATTCCCATGGGGCCATGGATTTATACTCTGTCTTAGAAGTAGATCGAGCAATAACCATGGACAGATCTAGCGTAGGTTCAGTTGGTTCAGTGGGTTCAACTGAACCCACGAAAATCTGGAGAAAAAAGAAGGAAATTTGCGAAAAATTAGAAAAATAAAACTCGATTATGAAATTTTCGCACCACCTTACCAGTAGTTTTAAAAGTTTAGCTCAGTGGTTTGGTAGATTGCAAATCTTTAGCTTCTGGGACGACGCGAGTTCGATTCTTGGCGGGGAAACTTTTTGCTTACTTGTTCCCTTTTTTATGTTTCCACTTAACTAATGGTTTACTTTTTCATTTTTCATTTTCGTTTTCCTTTTAGGTCCCGTTGTATTCAACTCATTTTAACTTATTTAAGATCTTATAAGATAAGATAAGATACATAAGATATTCTATTAAACATATCTTCACTCATTTTAGAAAAAAATTAGATAATTAGATATGCATAAGATAAATTCAGATAAAATAAGATAAGAAGACAAATTAAGTTGAATCAAACAGACTCTTAATATACAACTTTACCACTTTTTTCCTTTTTTTCATTCAAATAGACTACTACTTTATAATTTTGTTTGCTTTCTTTTATTTTTAAGTTTTATGGAGAATTTGTTGATTTATTTTTTGGAAAAATTTCTCAAATAACCCCAACTTTTACCCAACTTATAATAATAGTTACTTTAGTATTTTGAAAAATACCCAAGTTTAAGTGTTGCCTTATCGAAATTACGAGCTCTTAAATTTTCTATATACAATATACCCAAGATATATTAGTTAGTGTAAAAAGATAAGAGTTTGAATTAATATGAGAATCATCCCAAAATGTGAAAATATATATGGGTTAGTCATATTAACTTTTACCCATTATTAATTGTTTTTAGAATCAAACTAATGTTTGATTGTGACTCTATATTATTTTTGAACTTTTGCCTTCCATTTTTCAGTTTATAAATAGTTAATATGTAGTTACTTGGATTTTTATTTATTTCAAAAAAGTTGAGGATATAATTGTCTTTTGTAATAGGAAAAATTGACGATAGAGGTCTCAACTTTGGGTGATAATTTTTAAAAGGTCTGAATTATTGATTAACCTGTGTAGGTCCCAACTTTAGGGGGTATTAACTTTTAGCGGGCCTTTGTGACTTGAAACTGGCTTAAGAGGCCATAACTTGTAAAACTTGGGTCACACCAAAATGGTTAATTGAGGGAGGGAAGTAGGAACTAGGTGAGATTTTAAAAAAATCGTCAGTTTTAAGTCACTGAGGCCCGCTAAAAGTTAAGACCCCCTAAAGTTGGGACCTACACAGGTTAATCAATAGTTCAAACCTTTTAAAAATTATTGCCCAAAGTTCAGACCTCTATTGTCAATTTTTCCTTTGTAATATATATTTTTGGATGCTCAAATATGTGTTGTTGCTGCATAATTGGTTATGCATAAACAACTTTAATTTAATTTCTTTCAGGTTTTATGAAGGACTCCGAACCCACGTGAGTCAGATCCTGGATACGCCACTAACAACAACAGCTTGCTTCTTTGCCTTCCATGAGATTGGTGAGTCACCAAGTAGAACATAAAATCCTATTGTAGATTTTCTAGTGATAGGGCAGCCTGCCCAATCACCATCAAAGTTTGTTGTTAGCCTTGCTGCTGAGTGTGAAGGAAGCAAAATTCCTTGAGATATAGATCCAGAGAGATATCTAATAACTCTTTTGGCAGCATGGAAATGAACAGAGGTAGGAGTATTTGTGAACTGACTCAAAGTGTGGACAGTGAATGAAATGTCTGACCTTGTAATTGTCAAGTATATCAGTTTCCCAATCAACCTTTGATGTTGTTCTGGAATGCTCATAGGGACACCATGATTGTGAGTGAGCTTGACATGAGTATCCATGGGCAATCTAAGAGGTTTGCATCTAGTGAAACCATATTCACTCAAAATGTCTTTTATGTATTTTGTTTGAGACAAAAAAAATGCCATTGCGCCCCCTATCTACCTCTATCACAAGGAAGTATTTTATATCTCCCATATCTTTCATGTGAAATTGATTCTTCAAGTAAGCTTTTGCCTCTAGATAACTTCAAGATTACTCGCTCCCAGCTAGGATGAGAAAATCCACACTCTAGTTTGAGTAAACAATGAGTAATCAGCTTTGGACTGTTTGTAGCCATGAGATATCAGAGCAGTGCTCAACTTGGTATACCACTGCCTAGGGGCCTGCTTAAGCCCATATAATGACTTAATCAGTCTGCAAACCTTTGATGAAGAATCGACAACATTTTCTATAGTAAACTATTTCCCAAATCTAAACCATTGGCCTCGATACCCTGGTAGCAACTTCATGTACACAGTCTCATGTAATTTTCCATGACGGAAGGTATTTTTTACATCAATTTGATGTACATGCCAACTTTTAATAGCAGCAACAACAAGAATTGAGTTAACAATGGTCATCTTTGCCACAAGGGTAAAAGTCTCCTTGTAATCAATCCCATATTTCTGTCTATTCCCCAATATCACAAGCCTAGACTTGTGTCTTTCAATTTTTCCAGTTTTAGGATTGTATTTAGTAGTATAGAGCCATTTTCATCCACTGGCTTGTTTTCCTTTGGGGAGCACTAGTAGAATAATTGTTTATTACTGCGGTTTTACCCATACGAAGCAATAAACCATGTGAAAAAAAAAATTGAAAATCAACCTATTGTTGTGGTTCTGACTGCAAACCGCAGCAATAGACGTCAACGAGTATTTTTCAAAATTTGTTGACTGGTTTGACAAGATCTACTGTTGCAGTTCTCGTCCAGAACCGCAGCAATAGATTAAATATTTTTTAAAATAGTATTTTAATCTATTGTTGTGGTTTTTAGAAGAAAGCGCAGCAATAGGGTCATCAGGGTTTTTCTAATCCTCTTAGGCGTTGTTTCCTCATCATAATTCACTCCTCATACTTGGTCATTCCTCTCTTACTTCACGCTCTCTCTCACAGACTCACAGTATTCCTCCTGTCCCTCCTTCACCACCAAGTCCGCAAGTCGTTGCTCATCTCTCACCCTCCTTCCTCCCTATATCTCTCCTCTCCTTCTCAATTCTCCTATCATTCCAAATTATTGTTGCTCGTCGTCCTCATCAGCCCATTTCTCCCATCCTCACCACCAAGTCTGCAAGTCGTCGCTTGTCTTCTTCACTACCCCCGGACTAGCAAGTCGTCGCTCGTCCAAAGTTCGTCGACCACCAAGTCCTCTCTCTCTTCGAAATTCCTCCTCGAATTTCCAGATCTAAAGTGCTGGAGATACAAAAATGAAGTTTTCAAATGGAAAATAAAAGTGGAATGAGTGGTTGAAGTCAGTCAACGAGCGATTCCGACGGTTTGGTTGTCGGGGAAGAGGAGAGGCTGACTCCGGCGCCTGCGAAGGACGGGTTAGACTTCGGCGCCGCACCGCGATATTCTCTACTGCACTACCAAATCCGAGTTTTCATTCTTTCATTCCAAAGTTAATCCATGTGTCCTTCATTGGCCTTGAAGATTCACCTATGTTTCACAAGCATATTTGTACCTTTCTAATTTTACTCTCTAATTTTTGTTTGATTTGAAAATTTTGCACTTTTTGTTTATTTTATTGATCGATTTGAAGTTCAAGATCATTAGCTAAATGTTGTTATTTATTAGCGACATTATTGAATTAGCATATTTATATGAACTTTTAGTAATATTTGAATCGAATGGAGATATTGTAATGACTTTGTGTGAATGATACCGCCAGATCTGAGTTTTCATTTTTGTAAGTAATTTGTTTGTGGCAAGAACACCAGCGAATCGAGCTGTGTATAGCTGTTATATTACTTTGTTTTAGTTTCTTTTTGTTTTAATTGCATTTTAACATTGAAAATAGTAAAAATATTTAATTTTCAAAAAACATATTATTAAAAAATGTGCACCTATTGCTGTGGTTTTAGGAAGAAACCGCAGCAATAGGTTTACATTTTTTAATATAAAAAGTACATATTGCTGCGATTTTGGCCAGGAACCGCATCAATATCTTGGCGACAATAGATTAATTACCCATTGTTGCACCCTTAATTGCTGCACGGTTAAAACCGCCACAATAGGTCACTTGATGATCGTAGCAATAAATAATTATTCTACTAGTGGAGATAGTAATTTCCTAGGTATTACTACCTTCAAGTGCATCCAGTTCTTCATTCATGGCTTCGTGCCAGTGATAGTGTCTCAAAGCCTCCTTGAAATGAACTAGATCAGGTTCTCTACTCATAGAACTCATCATACAGAAATATTATGGGGAAACACATGTGTTGGTAACACCTTTCACAATTTCAGCATAAGTATAAACAGTAGTGTTCACTTTATAGTCTTTGTGTCATAATGGTGAGTTGTGACTTCTCCTAGGTCTCCTCACAGGTGATTGGTTTTCATCTTGAACTTCATGAGTTTGATTTGGTTATGTTTCTTGGTTAGGAGGAGTAGCATCAAGGTTAGGCTCAGTGTTGTGATCAAAGTTTACAATAGGAGTAGAAGTGAAATCATCATCCACCCAAGGTTAAGAAGGGTGACTTTCTTGTATTTGGGTTTCAGTTTTTTTTCTATTGGTTGAATGGAAAATATGGTAAGGATAAATGTTCTCATAAAACTTGACTTCTCTTGTCACAAACATTTGTCCACTCAGTAAATTCATAAGCTTATATCCACTCTGAGTCTGTGGATATCCCAAAAACAAACAAGGTAATCCCTTTACATCAAGCTTATCTCCCTTGTTATTTGGGTTTGCTAAATGAACAAGTGTTTATATCTAGGCACTGTGCATAGCGCTTCATAAGGATATTTATCACCCATAACTACACTTGGTAACCTGTTAGTAATGTAAACTGCAGCATGAACACAATCACCATAATACTCCAAAGGTAACCCAGCTTGAAACCTTAATGCTCTAGTCATTTCTAGAATGTTCTCGTGTATCCTCTCCATTCTCCCATTTTGTTGAAGAGTTTCTACACATGAGGTTTGGTGAACAATCCTAAGTTCCTCAAAGAAAGGTCTGCACTTTTTATCTTCAAATTCAGGTGCATTATCTGACCTCAAAACTTTCACAATTCTATTGAATTGAGTTTTTTCCATTTTCACAAATGATTCAATGACTTTGAATGCATCAGACTTTTGTTTCATCAAGTTCACTCAAGTTACTCTTGTGCAATCACCCACAATAGTAAGAAAATATATGTATCTTCCTTTTGTACATACTCTATATGGTTCCCATGTATCAATGTGGATCATTTCAAATGGTTCTTTAGCTTTTGACTTGCACACATTGTAAGGTAGTTTTGTGAATTTGGCCAAAGGGCATGTTAGGCATACATCTCACAACCTTCCTTAATTAATTCCCTTCAGACCTCCTATCTTCTCAATTCTATCCATAGGGGCATGCTCAAGCCTATAGTGCCATAGAGTCTGTTGACTCGGTTTTAGCACACCCTTGATCACAGTTGAAACCTCCTTGTAAGTGCTTGCGCTCATTCCCTCCCTGTTTTTGCAGAACTCTTTACTTCCTCTTTTAGGTGCTTCATCACCTCATTCAGTGATTCAATTATGAGATAATATAAGCCATTTTTCATCTTCCCCACTCCTTTTACACTATTGTTTTTATATCTTCTATGACACGGTAAGTAGAATAGAACATCACTTTGCATCTAGAGTGTTGAAGAAACTTGTTCACATAAATTAAATTGTCTTTAAATGCAGGAACATATAAGACATCTTTTAACATCAAATCATTTTCAAGTTTCACATTTCCAACATGAGTAACTTTAGCAGCGTGTCCTGTTGGAAAGTTAATTTTTGGTTCATTCTTACTGATAACAACACTAATTAAGTTATCATAACAACATGTCAGGTGGTCAGAGGCGCTTGAATCCACTACCAATTCATGTGCTACAGAATCAGCAAGAAAACATGACATTATACCTGCACAATTACCATCAAATTCATCATTTGTGTCTGGCCCAGATTGCTTGGATGATGTTGGAAGCATTTTAAGAAGAGCTTCTATTTGCTGCATTGTGAATTGGTTTACTGTCCCTCCACTATACGTCCCTGATTCACTCCCCGCACTAATTTTAGCATTTGTCGTAGTCTTCACCCTACCACCTTTGTTCTTCTTCCGTTTTGGTTGTCTTGTGAAGGTTCTGGGCTTTCCTTTCTAAGGCTGTTGATTGGCCCTTGGATGCCCACTAGGACATCCAATCACAGTCCAGCACTTCTCACTTATGTGACCTACCTTTCCACAAGCTTTACAACCTCCCCATGTCCCCTTGCTATACATAACAAGGGTTTTTGGTTCTTCTTTAACTTGACCAAGAATTATTCACTGTGATTCTTCTTAGTTCCAAGAAATTAAACTACATGCATTCTCAACAATTGAAAGGTTTTTCATCATTGGAATATGACTTCTTTGGGTATTATAGCCTTCATCAAGCCCATTTAGATATTGGAAGAGATTTTGCTCTTCCTTGTGCTTCTCAAGATTGAGAAGTGTTGATACTTCTATGGTAACTTAAGAGATTGTAGGAAGAGTGTTGAGAGACTCCAGCTCTTCCCATATAGATTTCATGTGAGTGTAATACTCACTAACAACCTTACTTACTTGTTTAGTCTCATACCACTCTTTAATGAGTTTGTATTTCCTAGACCCACTTATAAGAGAGGATCTCTTATTAAGTTGTAGTCAGATTTGGTGAGGGCTATTAACACATATAGGATTGATTTCCTTGTTGAATCTGAGACTGACCCCAGAATCCATGAAATTATGATGCTATTGCAAGTAGTTCATGCTTCACCGATCATAGCATTTGTATTGTCTCTCTTCAAGCTCCCAGTCACAAATCCCAGCTTTTTTTTCTCCATAGATCTCTTCCATGACCTGAAGTTGGAAGACCCCTAAAGTTTCCGTTTTGCGTGAAAGTTATGTCCATCTGATAGGTGTAGGTAGAGAGGGCTAGTTGATTCTATTGTGCCACTCATCATGATTAGTGGTTGTAATCAAAGATGGATAACTTTATGTATCCAGAGAGCAAATTGTGTTTAGAAGAAAAGAGAAGAAGAAATAAAGGATAAAGATTAGATTTTTGAGCGGTTTAATGAGCCTTAGGCTCTGATACCATGAAGACAAGCATAAACTTTGCTTGCTAAAATGCAGAAATATCACACAATGATTTCAGCTCATGTCGGGTTTTCATTTCATTTTTCTTGTCTTTATTACAACCTAGAATCCACTATATATAGAGGAAAATACACCAGTCATTCTCGAACATATGACCATATATAATCATCCTAGGGAAAGGAATAAAAAGGCTGAAATTACAGCATTACAAGACACAAAGAGGATTGCTGGTTGGACAAAATCAGAGCACCCACTACCTAGAATGGACCACTACAGTAGTGCTACTGATAGCATACCATAGTAAAATTCCTCCTCCATCAATAATAAAAAAAAGACTATAAAAGGTGAATTCTTATTTGGGTGAGAAATTGACAATTTACTTGGTAATTTGATAATAACATTTACGCAGATCTATGAGTTGTACCCTTATGAGGTTAAGCTCATCAAATATAATGCAATACATGGTCAAAAGTCAGCTTGCTAAGACGAGTAAAATCTCAATATAATTAACAAAGCCACCAAACTAAAGTTATAAGTTTGGATACGTTGAAGTTCTGGAATCTCCATTAGCTTTAAAAATGATCGAAAATCAATACCCGTAATTGAAATCATGGCTCCTAATTAATTAGTATAATGGTAATTCATGCTACATGTCAACATGTGTTGGTTGTGACAACTTTATGAAACATTATGGATAGAGTGAGCCACAACTACTTGCAAATAATTTGATATCTTAAATTTCTATTCAATTTTGACTCGTTTGTAAATGAGTTGAATATGAACTCAACATTATAGTTCGAGTTCAAAGTGTAATGATTTTGAAAAAAATTGGATTTGACTTTTGAACCCGATAAGCTTGTTAATTTAAGAAAGCTAATTCATGTATTTTAAATTTTAATGAGATTGTTATATATCCTTATTCCTGAAGGGTTAAACATCCAAATCAAATACAAAGAAAGATCAAACTTTAGACATTTTGCCAAAGTCAAGTACTACTGTAAAGCTGCAACGATAGCAAAATAATTTTGTGAAGAATAGCTCAAACAAAATTTTCACTTCAATTTGTAATATCGAATCAAACCAAACCCAAACATCGACTTACCTCGTGGACAACCTCATTTCTCATACATGTTTTACCTTGAATTATTATTGTATAAGTATATTTGAGATAAACCGAAATTTGATCATTTGGTAACTTGGAAAAAACTTCTCTTCACAATTTCAAGTTAATAAATAGGGATGGATGTAGGTCCAGGACCCTAATTTTAGAGAATAGGACCAACTTTCTCCAGACTCTAAGGGTCAGGGCTCGGTCCGGGTCCAAGTGAAAATTTAAGGGCTTAGGTCTTAATATTTTGGACCAGACCCTACTCTTGGACCGTAAAGTTACTTGATTCTTTTTTTTCCCTTTGTGTTTTAAAGAAAAACATTTGTATATATCTTATATTCTAACTTTTTAGTATGGACCTTAGACTTTACATCCCATAGTCACTATTGAAAGTCAAGAAACATACATGATGCTAAAATTTTGGCAAAAATAAAAACAAGTATGCATGGTTAAGGACCTTAGACCCCTACATATCTTAAGGGTAGGGGTGTTCATATAGGATAATTTGACCATATCATAAATTTCAAATATCCAAAAATTGCTGATCGAGGAGAAGGCGATCCGAATCATATTCGACAAGAATATTCGGATCTGATATTCGAATTATCCAAACCGTTTTTTGAAACAAAAATTAGAAGAATAGGAAAAGGCTTGAGGTCAGGGTGACATGGGATGAAATTACCTCATGGTATGGTGGTTGTCTAGCCTGTGGAAGGACAAAAGAAATGTTGACGAGAAATGAGGTCGCTAAAATTGCCAACACCGTCAAGGAAGGACGAGGTTGCGGGCCCCACCCTGCATGAAGGAAAGTCAAGAAGTTGAAGAAAGGACGAGGTTGGGTAGTGGAATCATCGTGGCACAGAAGTTGAAGCATGCGAGAAAGAAGGATATGTTGTTGCTGTAGAAGTGGGCGGGAGGTGGGGGTCGGGGAGCAGGGTGGGCGACGGGCTGGTTACTAGGCTAGGTATGCCAGTGTGAGAGGTGAGCAATATTTTCATTTCAAGAACAAAAAGTGCAGTTCTCTTTCAAAAAATAGAAAAAGAAATTAGGTTTTAATATTAGAATACTTTAAATATCTGAAGTAATATTTTTTATCCGTATCTGATCTAATTTTTACCGGATATCCAATCCGAAAAATTCAAAATTTCAAAAATTGGATTAGGTATCTGAATTTTCGAATCAGATCAAGTGAATCGTGTATTGGATCAACCGGATTATATTTCTTTGAACAACCCTACCTAAGGGTTAGGGTCTGCATCTAGTTTTCCTGAACTTTCAGTGTCTAGGTTCAAATATGGCTCTAACAAAAAATTTAAAGGTCCGAGTCTAGAATCTGATTGGATCCAACTTACACTCGATCCTTACCCATCCCTAGGGATAAACTAATGTCAACCTCCAAAGTCCAAATAATAGAATAAGAAAGGAAATTTAGAATATATATAATTTGTAAAGGATTGTTTCATTGTATGGCGGGGGTCCAATAGTAGTAATGGCAAAATGTTGGATTTAGCCACACCTTGACATGGTTCATCATTTTGCCACCAAACAAATACCTAATTGACAAGATTCACTCCTTTTTATCAATTCCCCTTCATGACTCATATTTCCTAGTCCCCACGAAAACTTACCAACCTTAACTTTTATTATTTTTAACTATCGAATTATATAGCCAATACAATCTGTAATATTTTTGGGATTCTTTCATGTACATTTTTTACAATAATTATTAAATCTTTGATTT